>NW_005843434.1:111168-112133 GCF_000455745.1 Alligator sinensis
TGGCTGCAGCATGAACCACAGTCATGAAGAATGGAAACTTTCTTGACTGTGCTGTGATTTTTAAGGACTAGGCATTGGGACCAAAAGCTAGGTGCTAATAGCTCTAACTTTTAATGCTAAAAAAACCCATAAAAATTAAGTGATGGACACATTGGTTATTTTGCTTTAAACTTTTTATGCTATGTAAGGGTTGGGGGCCTGTGGGCACAGCCCTGGCAATAAGATGTTCTTGTCAGCCATGAATAGCAAAGTCACTGCATCTCAGTGTAATTGTAACCCTTCTCTTTTCAAGCCTTGCCTTCTTATGAAATAAAAACTAACTTCTTCATAGCAATGACTTCTTCATAGTTATGTACAGGACAAATCATACAAATCCATTTTTATACAAGTATAAACTTTTTTAAAGCAACACATGAGAATTTGTTTTCAGTTGTAATGTTTTTGAAAGTCATATGTGCTCAACCCATAGATGGAGAGTTTTCATTAACATTTTTTAATTAAAATATTTTAGATTAAAATATAGATTTTTCTTGGATTTTAGAAATAAAGACATTTTCCCATTTTTATCTTTTTTGGTGTTCTCATTCTTTTTGTTGTTGTTCACAGTATAAGAAAACAGATGAGGAATACTCTTTAATACAAATGGTAAATTGTGAAATTAACTTTTTAAAACTTTGTCTTGTTTAAGTATCTTAAGCTTCATTTTAACTTTTAACTTGAAAGAATTTTACATTGACATTTTAACACTCTTCCAATTAGTCATAGGAGGAAAGTAATGCTATTTTCCTCCCTTTTTCATACTTTTTACATTTTCCCCAATATTTCAGCATCTCTTTCCTCCTCATTTCTGTACATGGCCAACATTTTTAATTGGAAAGAAGGCTCAGAAATACTAAAAATGTGAAAGGGAGGGTAGGAGGAGGGAAGAACACCAACAACTCAATAGACTATAAATGGGAAAGAAT
>NW_005843434.1:112143-136445 GCF_000455745.1 Alligator sinensis
ACATTTTTTGATTCTTGAAAGAAACTTAGATATAATTTTCTTGAAACACCAAATATCCTTTAGAAATTAAAGGAAACTTTTCATTATTTCAGTTCTTTGTGACATACTGATGAGCACATGGACACGTTTAATAAATGATAAGATTTTCCTGTAAGCCACTTCATATTGAACAAGACCATTTTCTAAGCAGGAACCCTTTGGTTGACAAATGATGCTCAGTTCTAATTATTATCTGTTCTTCCATCTCAGTTCAAATGCTCGACTTCAATTTTTGTCCAAGCTACAGATATTATCTCTTAGTCAAGCTGAGCAATAAACTTGTACCTTATTGTAAGCATCATAGAGACAGGAATCTCATACCACAGCCAAAATGCTCTTGATAAATCCCTAGGCTCTTGTGATAGTTGATGTAGATTGGAGTACACCTGTAAACATGAGCAGTAAGACTGACACAAGGGAGCTTGGGCTGCAGGCAGGAATTCCACTGCAGCTATTTTTATGAATATTCTGTAAAACTGAAAATATTTTCAGTGGGTTAATTTCCATGCGCACTCTGGCTATGGACAGATGTAACATTTGAAGTGCAAATCACTTCCCAGGAGATTGCACTAAATACCAAGCTATCAAATGGTCTGTCTTGGTTAACCTCCTCTCATTTTGTTGCAGCTCGTTAATGGTGCAACCGTACAGTTCAGAATGCAAGACTCGGAGCCGACCGGGGTGCCTAACTTGACCTGTACTCTCTTCCACTTCCACTGAATCCAGGAATGCGAGTAAATTCCATGCAAACCCCAGAATGCTTTAATGGAAGAGGACTGTACACATTGACTGGTTGACAGTGAAATTAAGTGTATGGCAAGAAGTGCTGCCCACTCTTGCTCAAGATCTTGGTAGTTAGGGCATTTATGTAGCTGACTGGAGACCTTGGTTGCAGACCTCTCGCATCCTAAGGGGATTTGAAGCCATAGCTCCTACTTCCTATGACAGTGTCTTAATAGGCAGCTTGGAAAGGATCCTTCTCACTTCCTATTAAAGCTGGGCCACTGGGCAGGCAAGAGTGAGATGGCCATGGGGCCAGAAGGAGAACAAGCAAAAACTTAATGGCCCAGTGAGTTGGAAGAAGGGACTCCTGGGTTCTAGCTCCTGCTCCCAATACTGGTTATGTATTTTAGTCAATAACTATTTTAACAGCTGCTGCTGGATTTGCAGCAGGGCTCAGGATCCCTGCAAGGGCAAAGCAGGAAAGTTTACAGAAAGTTGCAGAAATTTGTTGCTTGCAAGAGCATATACATGTTTTTGATTGGCTCCGGAGGCAGGAGAGGGGAGGGAACTCAGCCCCAAGGATTCAGCCAGGCTCAGAGAAGGGAAGGTGCGCAGGGACCACAGAGTTTGGGGAGGATGATCCTGCAGCCTGCCTGTGAAGTGAACCAGCACTTAGTGATGGGGAGAAGATAACCAACCTGGTATCCTTTTTCTCTCCGAGGCAGAGGGACCTGTGTGAAGGAAAAAGGGTGATACCACAGACAGCTGGAGCAGAGGAGAGCTGCTCTTCCCCATGCAAAGAGCAGGACTTTCTGAAGCAGCAGCACCAGCCATGGTTACTGTGTTGCCAGTGTGGAGAGCTGATATCTTGTTTACCCTGTGTGCTCCTCCTGAAAGTCCCTGGAGTCCAAAGGTTTAAGCTGAGGAGTTGTACTGAGGGGTGTCTTTGATTCAATTTGTATAGAGCGTTTTAGTTCATTGATACCTACCTTTGACAATTAGGTTATTGATATCCGGTCCTATTAACCTCATTCAATTGTTGGCTGTTTTATAAATAATAAACTGTGTAAACAGTTAAACTGCATGTACTTCAGTGTGTGGGGAAAGCACTCCACCGAGAGGTGGCCCCAGCCTTAGGGGCTGGGAGGATGGCCGAGGCTATTTGACACGCCAGGACCCTGAATCCAGATGTGGCCATGGGTAGCACCACGGCTAGGGTTACACTATATAATGCAAAATGCATAAACAATGCAGGAAGAAAGCAAGAGGACCTGAGTCTGCAACCTAGTAGCTAGGGCATTCAGCTGGGAAGGGAAATCGACTGGGAGGGGTTCCTGTGCTGCTGCCAGGAATAGAAACCCCTAATCCTGCCTGACTCATGTCTCCCACTATCCGGACAAGTGCCCACATCACAAGGGGTTAGGAAGGGGAATGTGTCTTCCTTCTCCACCATTTCTCCGTCAGGTGCTCTGGTGCCGTGACTAGTGCCTTCCCTGCATGAAACCCGGTGGCGACATGTAGGGAGTGCACGTGCTACCCCCCACCCCGAGAGTGCGGGTGCACCCCCTGACAGGCCGCACTCCCCGCTTAGGCGACAGGCGGGAGCACCGGTGCCCCCCCTGCAAGCACTGGCTGGGGTGTGGGAGTGCCGGATGAAGCACCGTGGCCACTTCCCTGTCAGCATGACTGGCTGCAGGGGGACCTTCCCCCCTGGGTGGCGAGAGTCATGGGGGGGCACATGCCCCCCCCTAACTAAGGTGGCACCAGTCACCCATGATGAAACCCAATAGAGCACCTCCTCACTCAGTGAGGTGGAGCAGCTTGGTTTGTGACCTGACAGAAGTGTAATAAGCTGTCCACAGGTCTGCCTGTTGCTAGAACGTGGGAAGGCAAACTTTAAAGGGTTGTGGATGGGTGCTTGGAGTCTAAAAATATTGAGAACCACTGGTTAGGCTATGATTAAGGCTATACCATACCTCTTACCTGATCAGGGGAGTAAAAGGACTTTACAGTCCTATATGGACTCCTTTATTTATGCTGGGTAGAATGAATAGGAGTAGGGCTCCTTATACATTTAATCCCTTCCTAAAGCATGAGGGTGGATCTGTTGGGGGGAGAGCTAGGAGTGGCACAATGAGTAGATCTGTATTCCCCAAAAAACATTTCTGTTTCCCTTCTTTTTCTCCCCGCTTGTGTACCTTGCCCTCCATTTCTTTGTTTGCAACAAAGAAGGGGGAAACACGAGATAATTTTTTTTTCTAAAAATAGAAAATGGGTGGGGGGGGGAAAACCATCTATCCAATAAAAATACAATTGGAAAACTGATTTTTATTTCCAATTTCTGAAAGTCAACACAAATGCACATTTAAATCTAGTTCTCTTGAAAGGCTAAATATCCCCTCAAAAATGAAACACTTTTGTCCCCTGTTGTTGCAATTATATTTTGTAATTTCCCCATGAAAAAAATGAGAGAAAATAGATGTTTTCTTCTCTGAAATATTTCCTAGGTCAACAAAAATGTTTTTGGTTCTATTGTTGATCATGCTGAACTGGTATCTACCAGCCCAGTTGAGAAATTTACCTGTAAATGTATGAAATATATTTTACATATCATTGTACACCTGGAAAACTCTTACTGGAAAACCAGGAAGGGCTGGGCTAAATACTTGCCACCCTGCAATTATACATAACCTCTGGCACCTTTTATTATAAACTGTGCCAAGACTTACACAAAGAAGTTTGGATTGCTGACAGGAATTTCCACTGAAGCTATTCTTGCAGTTTATACTATGAAACTAGAAATATTCCTGGTCAGTTAATTTCCATGGGCATTCAGAAGACATTATTCTGCCAGGGTTAGGCTCAGTAGCAGGCACCCAGACATGCTCACCTGGAGAACACATATGAGAGCATGGAAACAATTCAGTGTAAAATTATCCTTCTCCAGAAGATGGCCCTACACACCATGGGATTTCCCCACCTGTGATTCAGTTATTCCTTACCAGTACAGAAGGACTGAGAGTGGCTCGGATACTGACTACTACACTGCCGAGCATAGAAGAGGCAAAAGGACTGAGGGCTGGAAAGGATGAATTCAGTTTGTCTTTATCCATGAATTTGAAATTTACTTGTGGGAACATGAGAGCACTCATGAACATGCATGAAAAACAGTTATTATGGCTATGATCCCTCCCTGAGCATCCCTCAACAATTTTTGACCACCTCAGCTGAATTCAAGGACTGTGTCAAAGCTTTCAACAGCACTATTAAAATTGTATCCCACATGGAAATAGCCAAGAAGAAGTGTAACCCAAAATATGATAGTGATCTTTGTTCTCCCCAAAATTTGTGCTGCCATGTTTAAATAAAAGGAACCATTTGTGGGGGAAATTAATTGAAAGAGAGATGGAGAAGTGGGGTGAGAGAGGAAGATGATGGGGAAAGAAAAAAAAAATCATGTGAAACAAGAAAGAGAGCTGAATAGCAGTAACTTGATCAAGAAAGCTGTGCTGTGTTCTTCTACAAAAGGCCCCAGAGAAGAATTTCTATTCATCAGAAGTGTCCGTGTTTCAACCCAAATAATCAACTGAGTCCTCAAATATATGAGACTTTACTGTGCGGGCTGGCTCCCGATCCCATCCTCGCCATGTGCGAGCCAGGCCCGTCTTTGCGCACGCGGACTGTGGCCAGCAGCCCGGGCACGCGGGGCCGGAGAAAACCGCGGGGCGGTAAGGTACGCGCGAGCTAGAATCAGTTACGGAGGCGTAATGGTTGATTGAGAAGATTATCTACTTACACCCAAGGTGGGCGTGGTGTAGGCTGGACAGCTTTCCAGGCGCAGCTCCGCTTAAATCCTCGTTGGAGGACTACGACAAATTCGGTTCTTGGGCCCTGGAGTTGTTGAAGCTCCACGGGTTCGGCAATTTCTTTCCCACGGAGTTGTCGAAGCTCCGTGGGTTTGGTTCGGCTCTCTGGCCCCGGAGTTGTTAAAGCTCCGTGGGTTCGGATCCTGAGTATATAGGATAGGGATACGTCTAGGATTGCGCTCGGCGACAGGGAGAGGCTAGAAGCTAAACAGACCTCCGTTGCCTGCTTAAGAAAGGTGCGTTGGGTCCGCAAGGGTCCACATTGCTTGGAGATCTTCACACAGCGCGAAGTCTCCTCCTCCTGGCAAGTTCTGTATCTCTCCAGGTTTCCTCTCTCTCCGACTTGGGCGGAAACTACCCAAGCCTTTTGTATGGCTAGCAAGCCAACAGCTAGCCACCACGTATGCCTACATCTAGAACCGGCCAATAATGTGGCACGAATCTAAATACAAATGGCGGGAACTCCTTTGCACCATGCATCACTATGATGCAAAAGAAATGCACCATGCAAAGAAGGCTACAAACGGCGGGAAATACTCTTTTGCACGCGGGTTCTTCTATTGCAGCAGAAAACTCCACCGTGCAAAGAAGCTGTAATTTTAGCGGAAACATAATTTAGCGTTGCCGAAGCACACAAAAAACAAAAAACCACAACTTTGGGTTGTGACATTTACCAACTGACACATGCCTCACAGAGAACAGCTAGCTGTTAAAAATTATGCGAAAAAATAAAGGAAGTGGTACAGCATTTATTTTCTGGTCCTGGTCCGAGTGCATCTGCGGGGGAAGCCTGGTGGTGATACTATGGTAGAGGGCCACTGTAGCCTACCAAGTCAGAGAGAATAGGTGGACAAGGCACTCTTCAAGATGATAAAATTGCCCCAAACTTATGTGGTAGTCTGTAGCAAGTGGGTGTCCTGGGGCCAGTCTAAATATAGGCCCACCCTCTTGCCTCTGGGCAAATCACCCACCTACCTCACCTACCACAACTGGATGGATAATACTTAAGATGTCAATCAGGTGAGAGGCTGCCCATTTACCTGCCCTGATGACAAGGACCTGTGTACATGGCTTCAACCAACCCTTACTATGTCCCATGCCTCCAGATGGCATCCATGGCCTAACGCCAGCCCAAACTTGTTTGGCTTAGTCCCTGGCCTCCCAGCTTCAACAGGGCCTGACACCCGGTGCAGATCACACCACTCAGGGCTCCCAGCCCCTATCATTTTCTCAGGCTCCAAGCCCAGCTCTGGTACCCTCATGGTCCCCTCACTCAGGGCTCCTAGCCTCTACCATTCCCACAGGCCCCAAGCCCAGCTTGGGACCCTGGCAGTCCCCTCAGACAGGGCTCCCAGCCCCTGCCAAACCCACAGGCTACAATCCCCTGTCCTACACAGGGTCTCACAACTCCCCTGGAGCCTCACACCCAGCATTTAGGGCTCCCTAATACCCACAGGGCTCTGGGGGCATGGGTTTATAAGGTGCCCCAGACTTGCCTTTCACTGGGGAGGCAACTAGCCTAGCATTTCCAGAGGTTACCCCACCACAAGCAGACCCACCAGACCACCTTACCCCAGCAGGGTGCAGTTTTATGTCATACTCAGGACAGGGAACCTCCTGCCATCCCCATAGTCCCCCAACCCCAGACCTCTGAGGGTGCTCCTACCAGCAGCTGCTCCAGCCAGATGGTCTCTCTTTGGCTGCTGACAGCAAAGTGCAAACTACTCCTCTCAGGGCCCTGCTCTTACAGAAAACAGCTGGGCCCTTTTCCCAATCAGGCAGTGCTGCCTAATTGGGATTGTGGCCAGCTTCCCTACTACTGCTTGTGGCCCTGTGAGTAACAAAGCACACCCCAAGCTCTGTTACATAGTCCTCATGGCAGGTTTTAACTTTCCAGTTATTTGATGGAAGAATAATACAGCCAAACTTAACATCTCAAGCAAGGTCCTAAATGATTTGGAAAATATCTTTCTGTTCCTAAAAGTGAAGGATATGATTAGTGAATCAACTCTCTTGGAGTTTGTCCTGACCAACAGGGAAGAATTGGTTGAGGACGTGAGGATAATGGGAGATTAGTAGACTTCATCATTCTAAGACAGGGAAAGCACGAGGTCAGCAGAACAAAGACACTGGATTGCAAAAGGGCAATTTTCAGGGAAATAGTAGGTGAGATGCCTTGGGAGGACAGACTGAAGGATAAGGTGGCCCAGGATGTCTAGCAGACTCTAAAGAGCATGAATTGGAGGCGCAATAACAAGTTATTCTGACATGATGGAAGCATAAAAAGAACAGCAGGTGACCAATGTGGCTGCACAAGGAGCTTCTTTAGATGCCTTATAATCAAAAGGAAAATGTAGAGGCAACTGAAGGACAGGAAGGTGAGAAAGGAAGCATAGCAATAAATAGCAGAAACTTTCACGGGCAAAATCAAGGAGGCGAAGGTGAAAAATGAGTTACACTTGGTGAAGGAAGTTAAGGGCAACAAGGAGGAGTTCTAAAAATAGACTGGTCAGACTAGAAAAACGAAGCAAGTTGTTGGTCCCTTGCTAAAGAGCCAGGCTGTGCTACTAACAGAGGCTGAAAATAAGGCAGAAGTGCTGAAAAGCTACCTGGCCTAACTCTTATTAAAAAAAAGAAATCTGAAACAAGACAGCTAATAAAAATTAGACAAGAGAAAAAGTTCAGGGATAACAAAAGAGAGTTTTTGATTGGTTTAAAAAAAAATTCAAGTCAGCCAGATCTGATGAACTTCATCCCAGGCTACTGAAGGAACTGGCAGAAAAGCTCTCAGAGCCCATGGCAATTATTATATTTATCAAGAGGCAGAACAGGTGAAGTACCAGAGGACTAGAGAAGGACCAACATTGTTCCCTTCTTTAAAAAAGGAGGACCCATGGAATTGCAGACAGATCAGCCCAACTTCAATACCTGGGAAGTTACTGGAGCTCATTTTTAAGAAGTTAATGTGTGAGCATCTGGAGGAGAGGCTGATCACAAGCAGCCAGCATCAATTTGCTAAGAACAAATGGCATCAAAGAAATTTGATCTCTCTCTTCAACAAAGTATTTAGTTACGTGACGGCAGAGAATGCAGTGTGCACGCTGTGTTCGGAGCTCAGTAAGATTTTTAACAAAGTTCCACGCAAACTTCTCATAGACAAATCAGGGAAACATGGACTAGGTAAACTTACTGCAGGGTGGATAGACACCTGAATTAAAAGCTGCAAGCAAAAAGTAATTATAAATGGATCGATGTTGGAACAGCAGGAGGTTTTGAGCAGAGTCTAACAACTGCATCCTGCATCCAGTGCTGCTTAAAAGGAGTATTAATGATTTGAATGCAGGGACAGAGAGCTTTCTGAGCACATTTTCAAATGGCTTGAAACTGGAAAGGATTGCAAACACCCTGGAAGGAGCAAAATTCAGAAAAATCTTCATAGATCGGTGATCTGGACTAGAAACAACAGGATGAAGTTCAAAGGAGACCAATTCAAAGCACTACAGCTGAGGAAAAACAATTGAAAGCACAAATAAAGAACAGGAAAAACTGGCTGGACGGCAGCACTGCTGAGAAGAGTTGGTGTTTTGGTGGATCCTGTGATCCAGTCTGAATCAACAACGTGATGTAGCTGCATAAAAGTTTCTAAGACACAGGAGGTGGTAGTGCTGCTCTAATCAGTGGTGGATAGGCCTCATCTAGAGCACTGGGGGACAACCTGTTGGGCAAGTATGCCACAAAATTACCCCCACACCCTCCCCAACTGCCAGTCCTCTCCTGCTGCTTAGTCCATTATCCTGCTTTCTGTTCCCAGTCCTGTGTTTCCCTGCCTGATCTGCTGCTCTGCTTTCTATTTCCTTTCCTGAGCTCCTTGCCCAGTTTGCTGCTTTGTTTTTTGCTCCCTGCCCTATCTACCACTGTGCTTGCTGCCTGTACCCCCCTGATCTGCCACATGCCACATAGAGGCCACCCACCGCACTTGTGGCACACATGCCATGGATTGGTCACCCCTGATCTGAAGGCTTGTATGCAGTTCTGGGCATTTTAAAAAGGATGTGGAGAAGCTAAAGAAAGCCCAACAAAATAATAAAGGGTTTGAAAGGGAAGCTCTACAAAGAGAGGCTGAGAAAAATAAGCATGTTTAGCTTGCAGAAAAAGCAGCTGAAGGGAGACAGAAGAGCAGTTTTCAAATGTCTGAAGGGTTGGTAATGAAGAATGAAATCAAAACAGAGGGCAAGTCAAATAGCAGTGGCTTGAAATTGCAGTAAAGTTGAATTAGTTCATTTCAGAATTAGGAAAAGTGTCTGTTGTTGCTGAAACAGTGGAACAGACTGAAGCAGGACGTCTTTGGTTGACCACTGTTGCCTAACTGTAGTTATAATTGTCTCTCTCATCTAAATTTGAGAGGCCAAGGTCTGGAACGGGCTCCCAAGGGAGGTGGTGCTCTCCCCTACCCTGGGGGTCTTCAAGAGGAGGTTAGATAGGCATCTAGCTGGGGTCATCTAGACCCAGCAATCTTTCCTGCCTATGCAGGGGGTCGGACTCGATCATCTATTGAGGTCCCTTCCGACCCTAGCATCTATGAATCTATGAAATTCAAGCTCCTGACTCATATTTTTTGGTCGATACCAGACTTAGGACAGCACCAGAGTTTTGAATTCCTGATTGTCAGTTCCAGATCTGGCACCTCACCTGAGCCAGTTCAGGACTACCAGTGGCAGAGCCTCATCTCGCCCCTGTGTGCCAGGGAAGGCACTCCTAGGCTGGGCAGTGCCGGGCATGGGGCAGGGAGAGCATGGGCTCTGGGTGCAGGGGTTGCACATCCTCACAGGCAGATGTGAGAGCTGTGGCACCTGTGTTGGGTTCAGTGTCCAGGGGGAGCGAGGGGGACATGACAGCTGGCTCCAGCCCTGCCCAGAATAGGCTGAAATCATAGTACGTGCTCCCCTGCAAACATTCAGAACACGTTCTAACATTTAATATGGCACGGTAATGGTTACTGTCATCTCAGATAAAACATGCGCTCAAAGTTTGATTTGATGGGGCTCTAAGGGTGACGGTCTGTTCTTTCTGGGTCATCTCAGTGGCTGTTTGTGCTCATCTGTGTGGCACTTCAGATGCTTACACACCCAGGGAATTCTGTTCCTGAACATGTCTTTAGAGTGACTGCCTTTTCAAAATGCAAAAGAGGGACACATGAGGCCAGTGTCCAGGTAGGGGTGTCATGTGGTTCCACCCCACTACCTGCCCTGACCCCTGCAGAGGGGAGCACATCTCCCCCCATCCACCCCTGTGCTGTCACCGCTGCTGCCAGCCCAGGGGAACAGGTTGCCCACAGCCCCCGTGCCACCCACCTGAGTGCACACAAAGCAATAGGGGTGGGCAGGCGGGCAGCAGGAGCCCACCTGCCGACACAGCAGAGTCAGGGGCAGTGTCCCAGCCATCAGGGACAGGTCGCACCACAGCCACCACCCCAGAGGGCACCCTCTGCACCCAGCTGGCCCCAGCCCCATTTACTGCTGCTTCTGCAACCTCCTGGCTGCCACTGCCACTGGAGCTGGGCTTGGCACTCGCTCCCTCCAGCACCGTCTTCCAGCTGAACTGCGTTGAGGGAAATCTGGGACAAATGCTGTCCTGCGGTCATTTAGCCAGGACTTGATGTTTACATTTCAGGACTCTCCCATCTAGATCTTTGAACCCCTGAGCTGGCCGCATGTTAATACCTTATAGTGGCTTAAAGCACTCGTTGTTCCATTTACAATTATGAAACTCCAGGGCAGGATTATCTTCAATCCGCCTAATTTTGTTCCTGTTCCATTACTGTGTAGCCGCTTCCTACAGCTATTCTGCCCAAGTTTAAGTCCACCAGTATCCCAGAATGCAGTGGCTGCTCCTGACTCACGGCAAGCAGAGATGCTGGGGAACAGCAGAGCCGGGCACAGCGCCTCACCCCTTGGGGAGGTTGGGCAGAGTGGTGCCTCCCAAAAGCGGAGGCACGGGAGACAAGCACTACCTGAGCTCCAAAGAAAAAAGCATCAGGCTACATGAAGCTCAGAGCAAGTACGATCCAGGGCAGCAACCCCGGAGCACACTGGTCTGGCTGAAACAGTCAAGTGGCTCTGTAATGGGAGCAGGGCCGGCAGGCTTAAGTCCTGACAGCCTTGCCCTCAGTGCAGAGCTGCTGAGTTGGTTTCAGTGAGACCAGAGAGCCCCAGGGAAGCTTCTCTCACTGCAACTGATGCAGTGATGGGTACGCTCCTTGTCCAGCAGGACTAGTGAGTGGGTCCTGCTCCAAGTCCTGCCCCTGCTCACCAGACCTCTAGTGGCAAGTCATAACTGTGCAGGTGAATAACAGTCAGAGCAAACTTCCCTTGCTGCAACTTGAGACTGTTGCTCCTTGTTCTGTTATCTGCCACCACTGAGAACAGTCTAGCTCCATCCTCGTTAGAAGCACCCAGCAGGTAGTTAATGATTGCTATTAAAGCCCCTCTCAGTCTTCTCTTCCCTAAACTAAATAAGCCCAGTTTCCTCAGCCTCTCCTCATAAATCATGTGCCCCAGCCCCCGAACCATTTTTGCTGCCCTCCACTGGACTTTCTCTAATTTGTCCACATTCTTTCTGTAGAGGAGAGACCAAAACTTAACACATTATTCCAGATGTGGCCTCACCAGTGCTGAATAGAGGGAATAATCACTTCCCTTGACCTCCTGGCAACACTCCTAGCAATACAGCCCAGTATGCCGTTAGCGTTCTTGGCAACAAGGGCACACTGTTTGTTCACATTCAGCTTATTGTCCACTGTAACCCCCAGGCAATTTTCTGCAGAGCTGCTGCCCAGCCAGATGGCCCCCAGCCTGTAGTAGTGCATGGGACTGTTCCGTCCTACGTGCAGGACGTGGCACTTGGTGCTGTTGAACCAGATGAGATTTCTTTTGGCTCAGTCCTCCAATTTGTCTAGGTTATTGTGAATTCTAGACCTACCCTCCAGCATATCTGTTATTCCCCACAGCTTGGTGTCACCTATGAACTTGCTGAGGGTGCACTCTGTGCCACCTTCCAGGTCGTTGATGAACATATTGAACAAAACCAGCCCCAGGATCGACCGCTGGCACACTCCACTTAATACTGGCTGCCAACTAGACATCAAGCCATTATTACTACCCTCTGAGCCTGATGCTCCAGCCAGTTTTCTATCCACCTTACAGTCTATAGTACCTGGGCAGGCTGGATAGAGTGGCGCTGTAGGCTAGATCCAGCCTAAGAGCTGTATGCTTGACATCCCTGATCTAAAGTGTCATCCACTAAAAAGCTAATACCTCCCTATACAAGGCTTTTACAGATACATCATGAAGTTGGAGAAGGCATATGAAAAATTAACAAAGACCAATGCACTGAATCTGTAATGCAACCAACACTGGAATTATATATGTAGGAAAGAATTACCTGTAATGTCTCTTTTTTATATTGTGTAAAAAGAAGGAGTTAGTCTACTGGTGTTTCTACTGCAGCATCCTTAGGGTAGCGTATGTGCCCTTTCTGAGAAAACACAACTTGAAATATACATTTCTTGGTTCACTAACCAGTTGAGATTTTCTTGTATTTTCCTTTACTTTGAGCTCTCTTGATTGCAAATGTCATCCATGCACAAGCACCAATAATGAAGTTCAAACTATGCCCCAAACTTGTGCAACATTACTTAAAGTAGTTCATTTTGAGGTTACAAAACACTTTTTATTTTCATTTCAAGTTTTGCATTTGCATTTTTCCCCATCATTACCACTACCTTTAATTGCAAAAAGGAGGAAATGTAAAAGGTGAAAAATTTACCTTTTATAATAGCTAGTACATTTGGAAAACATTTTTTTCACCTGGCAATTATGAAATTATGTTTCCTGTTTTAATAGCCCAAGGATATGCATAACAATCATCTGGAATAACTCTGCAGTAAATAAAGATATCACCCTCCAAAACCCTTGCCTTTCACATAATTCCTAGATCATCATGGTTGCAACATCACAAATACCTGGCTGCAACATCACAAGTGGCTGCAACATACAAATACCAAATATTTGTGCCATTTTTAGCAAAAGTCTCAGAAACCAACTAGAATAAACTGAACCAATATATTAATGGACATTTCTCTTTTCATGAAGTTCAGCTTCATTAATGTGTTTCCCTCTTCAAGAGCACAAAAAAAAGACTAGGTACCATGCTGCTCCTGTTCTGAGAAGTTATGTCTGAACAAATACAAAACCAATAAACACAGAAAGTTGCACCACTTTGGTTACACGTTTAGTAACTGAGGTCTAACTTCGTACATGGGCACCATTGCATTAATTTTAACATGCCTTGTGTCCATGCAGCAGTTTCCTCCTATTATAAAACAAGGTAAGTTCTGGGTGGGCAGAACCCTGTCAATGGACTATATATCTTGTTGGGTTCTTAGCAGAAGGGTGAATTTCAGCCTTGGGGGAACAAAGAAGGACATATATTGCTTCCAACACCAACTCAGGCTCTCCAGAGTTTGCTTTCAGTATAAAGCCTTGGCCCCAGTAGCTGTACCTGCCCAGTTATATTGTGCCATAATGGGTGCATCTACACCTGACCCTTGGCACTATCAGGGGCGCTCGCCTTGATAATGTCATCCCACCAAGTCTCATGCGATAAACCCAGAAATGAAGCAGTGAAGCCACTGTGAGACCACCCACCTTAGCAGCCTGCAAGCATATCAAAGAGAGACATTTTGAGAGTGGCTGGTGTTGGTTTGTGAGGACAGAGCATATACTGACAGAAGAGGCTTTATCACCAGACTGGCTACACAACGTCTTTGAACAACTTAAGTCAAAGCTGGGAAAAGCCCTCTTTTGGAAGCATTTCTGGGTGTGTCTACACATTCATTAATGCTCAGTAGTTACTGCACATTTAATTTAGTACATGCTTAATGAAGTACTAGCTAAACATGCAGAAACTAGAGGAACTGCGCAGGAGTGCCAGCAAATGCCTTTTTAGTGACACTACTGCACAGTAGCCTAATAATACTGCACAGGAGCGTATTAGCACTGTCCATGCTGTGATGCACTACTACGCAGTGTTAGTAGGCTGCTGTGCACTAAGTGTCTTGTGTAGATGCACCCCCTGTGTCCTAAAGAGGGATTTTGCTTATGATTATTTAGCATCCCCAGCCAACATGGCTACACTGGCAAAAATGTGACCTTACCTAAGTCTAAAAGAGATGACTGCAGTAGTGATTTTCATATGTCCTGAGAGTTTCTCTGAAAATGTTCTACCACTTGAATAATGATTCAGATCATTTAACCTGAGTGGATCAAGCCTGAGGATCAGTGTGGTTCACAGGCATAACCAGTCAGGACTCCTGGGTTTTGAATGTAGACTTTTATCTTTCTGAAAGTTTTATTGTCAGTCTGGCCCAGATCTAGGTGATCTGAATTGCAGTCCCCGTGACTCTAGCCTGTAAGATACAATTTCTCTCTCATTTTGAAGAAGACAATCCAACAGTACTGACTCCCATCCCCACCCTGCCCTCATTCATGAGACCTTTGTACTTTCCAGGAATGGAGAAATAGCCAGACGTCCTGACTTTTCTCTACACTAGCTATAAGTCACTAAACCCCACTCCCCTCCCAGACTAGGATCCAGAACCGAGGATCTGGAAGCCACAGGACCATTCCTCCTCCACCGTAACTCAGTGGTCTGTCTTGCCCATCATTTTGAGTACGGCTCCTTTGACCTCCTTGTTCCTCAGGCTGTAGATAAGAGGATTCAGGAGGGCAGACACAACATTGTACAAGAGGGAAAACATTTTGTCCCGCTCGGGTGAGTAGCTGGAGGCTGGGCGCATGTACATGAACATGGCGGTACCATAGAAGAGAGTCACAACAGTGATGTGTGAGGTGCAGGTGGAGAAGGCTTTGAACCTCCCCTCAGCTGAGCTGATCCTCAGGATGGCTTCCAGGATGAATACATAGGAGATTAGGATCAAAGACAATGGGGTCAGGAGTAGTATAACTGCCATCAAAAGGGTCACCTGCTCAGTGAGGCGTGTGTCTGCACAGGCCAGCTTCAAGATGGCTGGCACCTCGCAAAAGAAGTGATTGATTTCATTTAAGCAGTAGGGCAACCTCATGGTGAAGCCTGTATTCATTATGGAAAGAAGGAAGCCAGATACCCAGAAGCTGATGGCCATCTTGACACAGACTGACCTGTTCATGATGATGGTATAGCGCAAAGGGTGGCATATGGCCACGTACCGGTCATAGGCCATTACAGCATAGAGTATACACTCAATTATTGCCAGAGAGAGGAAGATGAACATCTGAGCAACACAGGCAGCATAGGAAATGCTTTTCTTTGTGGAGAGGAGGTGGACCAGCATCTGGGGAACGGTGGTGGTGGTGTAGCTGATGTCTAGGAAGGAGAGGTTGGCCAGGAAGAAGTACATGGGTGTGTGGAGACGACAGTCAGTCTTGACAAGGGTGATGAGGAGGCTGTTCCCAAAAAGAGTCACCAGGTAGATAGTTAGGAAGAGCACAAACAGCAGCAGCTGCGTCTTGGGCTGGCTGGAGAACCCCAGCAGGATGAACTCTGACACTGAGGTGCTGTTCCCCCAGTAATATTCCTCATGATTTCCCACCTAAGATGAAAAGGGAGTGGTGAGAGCAGCAATCACTCAGAAGGATAAAACCCAGAAGGGCTAAATTCTGTTTTGCTTTGCATCCCTCAATGGCATTTACACAGCCATATAACTGCAGATTTTGGCACTTACATAGTTTAAAATTCACCTTGGGACTTGCAAGTGTGCACATGTGTGTTGAGCATCCTAACTACACATATGTACAGTATCGTATGCTTATGCAGGTATGCACATAGCCTGGAAAGCCTGAAATAGTAGTCTGGGAAAAATGCATCATTAATCAGTAACAAATGATAACAAAGGGCTCTTCTCCCATGGCCAAGGTTCAAATTAGACTTTGACTCTTGGGACAGGGGGACTTTGATTTCATTGATTAACAAGTCCACCTAAATGAAGGAGCAATCTTATCAGAGAACCCGCCAGGTTATGATTTTCAAATCTTACAGGGGGCTCTTGTCTCTTATCTCTTGTCTCTAATTTGGACATTGTGCATTGCTAAACTGAACAGTTGGAGCACTCAGTCCATGCTAAGACTGCCCTGAACCTGGGGATTGGAATCTGCATTTTCTACTGGTACGAGCTCATAACCTGTTGCTGCTCCAGGCACCAAGCTACTACATAGTACAATACAGACACCTCCCCAGCCTCCCCAATTATTCTGGCCCACTAAGCAGCCAAGAGACATGGGGAACTAGAAGAAAGTCAGCTAGCTAGAAAATGCAGTGGTCAGTGAGGTGGCTGCTTTCCTGGATGGGAAGAAAGCAGCCTGTGAAGAAACTTTCCCAGTGCTATTTATCCACTCAAGAGTAGATGGAAAATACTCTAGGCAATGCTGAAGGACAGAAGATGGGAGGGAGGTTTAAACTTGGGTCTCCTGCTTCTTGGGCTTATACCCTAATAACTAGGTCTGGCGGTTAAACAAGGAAGGGACTTCCTTCAGGACAGTACACATGGAGGACAATTCCAACCCCCATTTCTGTAGGAAACAGAATTGCAAACTCTGCACAAGTTTCCAAAGCTGCAGTTATGCAGCTGCATACATGACATTTCACCATGCAAAACGAAGCAGGAATTAGCTCAAGGAAACTACAGCCTCTATCTAAGTAACTAACTCCCACTTAGCAACGGGTCCCAGCTTCCCAGCAGCCCATTTCGATTCTGAGATACCGCACCGATTAAGTGACAGTCTTGCCATAGTCAAAGCTATTTTTTTTTAACCAACAAAGATCAAGACCTCACCACAGCAGATCCTGGACCTAGATGGGCAACTCCTGTTCCAAACAGCTTGCTGTCTCAAATGATAGAAGTCAAAGAATGAGAGGAGAAAGAAACACACCAGATCACTAGTATAGCTGCCACCAGCAACCTAGTCTCCGATGTCCTGTTCCAGTGCCTCTCCTCTAAGTCATTCTCCTGCTGCATTTTTGGGTAGTGGGGGCAGATGCCAATCTGATGTTTTCCACTATTCTTGTGTTTATTCACATCTAGAGTTTTGTTGAAGCCTCATGAAGCACTCAGATACCATGATGATGGGTGCCTGGACAAATGGACACACAAACTGATAGAAAGGCAGAATGTCAGACACAAATCTCTATCAGGTCATTTAGGGCTCTCTTTTCAGAAAAATGTACAAATACACTAAATAGATATGCTAGAATTAATACAACCTTGTTGGAAGTAATCCGGAAAATGTTCTCCTTCCTAAAATCAAGGGCTTATCCAGTTACATCTTTTATTGGACCAACTGTATACCTGGAAGAAATGTTAGAGAAGCTTGATTTTGTGCCCAAAGGCTTGTCTAACAGCTCTTTCAGCTATACAGTTGGTCGAATAAAAGATGTTAACAAAAAAAGCTTTGTTTTTCGCATATATTCTGGACTTTCATAGCTACAATAGCACGCCAGGTCTTCCTAGAGGTATTTGAGAAAGTATATATTCCTTGAAGAATTGTGGCTATTTCTTAATTAAAATGATTCATTATTTTTTCACGAGTTCCTCAGAAAATCAAGATAGTTACTGGAAAAAAACAGACTAACTGGTATTGGAAAATTTCTGACCTGCTATAGTCCTGCAGTCTTTCCATGCTCTTAAGCAGATCATTCCCTAAGGGAATCTCCACTTTGACCATCTTAACTCTATTGCTTGAATGGTCAACAGCAAACCAAAGTGGAGCCACTTCCCTGTTCTGCTTGGGGGTCCAGGTCTGCATTTCTCCACTGACCCAAAGCAGCTGCAAACCTGTCTCAGAAACAGCCAGGTCATGGCTCCCTTGGCACAGCAAAGTACATCAATGTACTCATCACTTCTCATTGACTCTGACCCATGATGTAGGATTTCAGTTGGGCAGAAACACACCTAAGTACAAGAAACTGTTAACAGGATGCTGAGTAGAGCAGAGAGGCATTTCAATGGTCACAAGGAACATCAACATAAATCAGACTAGCTGGCCATTCAATGAAAGACCCTCTAATGAAGGACATGCACTCTACGGTATTCAGTACTGAAACTCACTCCAACGCACCTACACTCAAGCACTATCCGTCTCCCCTAGTCCTTTCCTTCTGGATTAGACCAATGATCCAGCCATTCCAGCTCCTTACTGATTATTCATGGGAGCACAGGAATTCCCAAACTGTACCAAGCTACTGGTCTGTTTGTCTGACTGCCTGCCTCCAGCTGTAGCCAGTGCCAGCGCATGAGAGGAAGAGGCAAGAGGACAATTATGGAGCAAGAGGGCCACGGAAAAGGCCTATACTAAATGCCCATACTTGAAGATATGCTTGTATTCTGTTCCTCACCTTCACTAATACCAATTCTTTGTTTTTCCTCTAACCTTAGTGTTCAGTATCTACACCCCCCAGTCTAGTATTTTCATCCCAGCACAGTTCACAGGAAATGCCACTTACCTTCATTCTCCTTTTCCACCTGAAAGAGCAGGATATTTCCTTCAGCTACCAAAATCCATGATCCAGATGTACCAGGCAATAGATCACCATAAATGAATTCCTCAGACCAAGGACAAAATAGTTGCTAAATCTTTCTTTACTTGTGGAAAACTTTGCCTGGATGGCAATCATATATGGCAGATAAAGAAAAAATAATAATAATTCCAAAAGATAAATTAAGCAGTTTACTAGTAGATCTACCATTAAAATAAAATCGAATGGCAAACTCATTACTAACTTCATAGCTACATTTTGTTTCAAGAGAACACAAAGTTAAAATTATAACTTTTAAAAATTTTAGTTTGATCCAATTAGAAGCATATTGGGGAGCTAGCAATTTTAGTCCTCTGTATGCGAATCTATGGGGTTATTATCCTTCCTTTTTTTTCATCAGCAAAAAATATAGGTTTAGAGAGATTCATTCTCTTCCCAATTTCACTGCTCTCTGCATAAACTGGAAAGCTTATGAGTTAACTCAAGAACGCTTTCAATTATTTCAAAGCTAGCTTTGAATCCCTAAGTCATTTATTTCAAAAAGTCAGTCATCAATGGCAAAAGCAACTTGTAACTTTCTAGTCCTCTCCTGGGTTTTATTATCCAATCATTCAATTAAAACAAACTTACTAGATTAAGACGAATGCAATGGCAAAAAAAAAAAAAAGGAATCAGGCCTCATGGTAGAGGTGATATCTTTATTAGACCAACTAGATGCTTGAAAATAATGGTAGGTGCTGCAAAACCAGAAAACTATGGAACAAATGGGAGCAAAGGCCTGGAATCATGGCTGGCCACCATGTCTGAACCTATTTTACTGAAAAGACTGACCTCTGCTCCCTTCCTTCCAAAGCATATAGGCACCGACCTGCAGCAGTGGGTTCTGGGCTGTAAATGCCAGGAGGATGAAGGGGCTCTCTCTGTATCGAGAGTCATAGAGTGGACTCCACAACAGCGAGCACCCGGGCCTGGGACCTGAAGAGAGCAGCCCAGCAGGGCAGACTCAATGCTTTTCTGCCTCCAGCAGCTCTCCGGTCAGTGCTGCCTGTTGTAAATTCCATTTGCTGTCTCCTACCCCTCACTGTGTTTTAAACAGAAATCTCTATTCCTGACCCAGGATGTAGACTCTACTATTGGTGCCAGCTAACCAAAAGACCCCTGCCAGATGTTTAGGTCAAGGCACAATGGCACCTGATGTACAAGCCACACAATCACGCTTCTTCCCATGACACACATGCATGGCAGAAGGTGTGATGGTGGGATTGAACATCAGACCCCATCATCCAAAATTGGCAATGGAGGGGGACCCTGGTGTATCATCAAGTTATTACACATTTTTTGCGGAATAACATTGTGCTTTATTCCTTGACTTACGATGCTATTAAATACAGCCAAGTTACAACTTCAGATGTGATTTACTAGTGAATCATGTTTTAAGTATACCATGTGGCAGAGGCCAAAGTCAGGCACTTTACAGCTCAACATCATGACATTTAAGTCCCTTTCTGGACTTCGGCTTTCTTTCTAAATGTCCCTTTTAAGTAAGTAACTGAGATCTCTGGGCCCTAGAGATGCCTGGCTGCCTCCATGAACTTCATCCATTCTCATCTCCTGCATGTCTTCATCCCCTAGTCACCCAAGTTTAATTTCTGTATTTCCCATACTGGTTTGTCACTGCAGAGCAAAAACTGCTTAGCAAAAGCACTGGTCTGAGCTTGTCATGTCTTTTTTATGTCTTCTAATGAATAGGCCCTAAGCTATCATTGCTTACCACCACCCCTCCCACCATGGGCCAGTTGTTAGAGCATTTTCTCAGGAAGTGAGAGGCCTGAGCTCTAGGCACATTTCAAAATAAGCTGGGAGTCAGACTTGTGAGGTATGTGATCTCAAACATATTGATGCCAGCAATAATTACCATATCATTTTCACTCAGTAATCCTCCTTGGTTTATGACACTGCTTCACATATAATACACTAAGAATGGAATGAAATGAGTGGCCTGGAGGCAGGTATTCACACCAGGGCATTTTTGAATATTCTCCAGCACTAGAATACTTTTTAGGAATTCATTTCCCTGCTTGATAACACCTAGCAGAATTTGATTTGAAGAGCTTTAATTCAACCACAGACAATCAAAGGAACTCAGCATCAGGTCCTACCTCTAGGCATGAAAAAAACTTAAAGGTGAGTCATCTTTTACCAGCAAAGATCAAGACCTCACCATAGCAGACGTTGGACATAGATGCGAAGCTCCTATTCTAAAGAGCTCATTGACATGATAAGTCAAAGGATGAGCTAGGAAAGAAACACACCCTGTCTCACCACATCTCATATAGGGTGATATATGTGAGATCTGTCAGCTCCACATGTCAGTGGCGTTTGTCGCTGATGGTGCAGTTGTTCCCCAAAGCCTTCATGTGAAGGCAGTGCCATAGACCTTGTTTCCCACATAGGCAATCCTGATGGCAGGGACATAAGAAAGCATCAATCGAAAATGACCACCATGGTTTCATTCTATCTTTGCTCCTGGAAAAGAAATTAATTCTCAGGTGAGTGAACATACTCATCTGGTGAAGGAAAAAAATCTTCAGAGGGGAGAAAAAACAAGGAATCTTTCTGATTGACATCCAGCTCATATTATTTCTGCTTTGATAAACCTACATCCTCCTTCCTCCTGGATTCCTGGACTTCATGCACGCTGGTATCAAATGACCAGAAAACTTCGCTGCAAGTGAATCTCCTTCTCAGCATTGTGTCTGAGGTGAGGGTCATTCCATGAGAAGACAATGAAAACAGTTTATGGTTAGGGAGGAAACAGAAAACATAGGGATCGTGTAAGAGTGGTACATTATACAGATATTTTAAGATAACTTTCCTTGTGTCATCCTATCACGTGAACCTCAACAAAGTTCCAGCGTAACTTATTGTCCAATGCTTGCTAGTGCTCAGGGGACAATTGAAACTTAGATGGCATAAACTCATTTCAGATACAAGAGAAATCATATTGGCAAGGTGGGGGAAGCACTCTCAAAGTCAACCTTTTCTCTGTACCCAAGGTGAATGAGGTTGTCATCATTTGAAACAGAGTTTAGGGGCTTGATTAGATCCAATGTTGCCTTATATCTGCTGTTCCTGGGATGGTTCCCAGTCTAGTAGCTGAGGGTGCGACTGCATGTAAAATCATGTATGTCTCCATGGAATTCAGTCTTACATCAAACTTCAAAAGCCCTGAAGGGTTTGTGACCTGTTTTAGCACCTCTTTGTATGTAACGCGTCTGTTTTCATATCCAACAAGATCCTACACTCCTATTCAGTCAATGAAACGGGGAATAACAAGATGACATGCCAAAAAGCAAAAAGTGAATCTGGAGGGATTAAGAGGAAAAGCAGGAGCTGCAACTTAACAGTTCTGCCTTAGATGGTTTTCGGCTGGCTCCCTCATGTCAATTTTAAACGATTGTACAAATGGCAACGGGACCCAAACATTACTTCTGCTCCCAAGGTTATATGCTCACCAAATGCAGAAAAGGATGCAGAAAAGGCATCCATTAGGCATCCAGTTGTCCCCTGAGCACCAGCAAGGATCAGATAATAAGTTACACTGGAACTGTGTCGAGGTCCATGCAGAAAAGTCTGAACTGCTCAATGCCTTTTTCACCTCAGTCTTCACAGGCAAGATCAGCTCCCAGACTACTGCACCTGGCAGCACAGTTTGCAGAGGAGGTGAGCAGCCAACTGTGGTGAAAGAACAGGTTAGGGACTATTTAGAAAACCTGAGCATATACAAGTCAGTGGGGCCGGATGGGACTCATCCGTGGTTGCTGAGGGAGTTGGCTGATGTGACTGCAGAGCCACTGACCATCAGCTTTGAAAACTCATGGCTATCAAAAAAGGTCCCACATGACTGGAAAAGGGCAAACATAGTGCCCATGTTAAAGAATGGGGAAAGAATGGAGACTCCAGGGGCCTACAGACCAGTCAGCCTCACCTCAGTCCCTGGAAATATCATGGAGCAGATCCTCAAGGAATCCATTTCTAAGCACTTGGAGGAGAAGAAGGTGATTAGGAACAGTCAGCATGGATTCACCAAGGGCAATTTATGCCTGGCCAACCTGATGGCCTTCTCTGATGAGATGACTGGCTCTGTGGATGCAGGAAGACCAATGGATGTGGTGTACCTTGATTTTAGCATGGCTTTTGATACAGTCGCCCATAACATTCTTGCAGGCAAACTAAGGAAGTACAGGTGAAATGAATGAACTGTAAGGTGAATAGAAAACTGGCTGGAGAGTAGTACTCAATGGCTCAATGTCTAGTTTACAGCTGGTATCAAGTGGAGTGGCCCAGGGATCGGTCCTGGGGCTGGTTTTGTTCAATGCCTTCATCAACAACCTGGAAGATGCCATAGAGTGCCCCCTCAGCAAGCTTGCAGATGACACAAAGCTGTGGGTAGTAGTAGATGTCCTGGAGGGTAGTGCTAGGATTCAGAGTGACTTAGGGTGTGTGTAGATGAAACAAGAGGCATGTGTGCACAACACTTTAAGGTGAGTTAAATGCTTTTGTACCACTTGAATGGCGTTGGTGTTTGCATGCATTGGCAGCGTATTGCACATTAATTCCAGCCGCTGTAGCACATTCAAAGGCATAATGTGCATTAAATTTTTTGGGGCACAGCAAACTAAAACACATCTGAAGAGTTTTAGTTTGCTGCCCTACAGCTGTGGAGAGAAGCACCGGGCTCTGTGCGGCTCAGGAACTGTGCAGGCAGCCCACGTAGGCAGCCTCGCAGCAGTCTGGAAAGGCAGGCTCCATCAAAGAAAAAAAAAAAGTGGCGAGCCTGATCTTTTTTGGTTTTTCCCGCTGGAGCTTGCCTGTCTGCATGAGCTGTGCAGGCACTTGATCCCTCCCTCTGCGGCTGTGGGGCCCCCCAGGACCGCCCAAGCCGGGTGCCCACAAGCAGGTGCTGCCTGGGGGGGGCCGCCACTGCCACAGAGGGAAGCACTAGCCCTGCCCCTCGCCCCCCCCCGAACCCAGGGACCACTCCACCCACCAGCAGCTCGCCTTCCACTACCCACCGCCAGAGAGGCAGGTAAGACATGGGTGTACACGACACAGGGGTTTACTTTGCCTTACATTGAAGCAGTGTTTCTAAAAACCCACCACTTAAATTTAGGATGAAGTAAACCCCCGTTTCATCTACACGTTCCCTAGACAAATTGGAGAATAGGTCTGAATGGACTCTCATGAGGTTCAACAAGGACAAATGCAAGGTCCTGCACTTAGGATGGAAGAATCCCATGCACCAGTACAGGCTGGGGGCTGACTGGCTGGGCAGCAGCTCTGCAGAAAAGGCCCAGGAGGTTTCAATGGATAATAAAGTGAATATGAGCCAACAGCGTGTCCTTGTTGCCAAGAAGGCTAACAGTATACTGGGCTGCATTGGCAGGTGTGTTGTCAGCAGGTCAAGGGAAGTGATTATTCCCCTCTGTTCAGCACTGGTGAGGCCACATCTGGAGTACTGTGTTCAGTTTTGGGCCCCCCACTACAGAAAGGAAGTGGACAAATTGGAGAGAGTCAAGTGGAGGGCAACACAAATGGTGAGGGGGCCGAGGGACATGACTTATAGGGAGAGGCTGAGGGAACTGGACTTACCTAGTCCAGAAAATAGAAGACTGAGAAGGGATTTAATAGCAGCCTTCACCTGAAAGGAGGTCTGAAAGAGGATGGAGCTGGACTGTTTTCAGTGGTGACAGATGACAGAACAGGAAGCAACTGTTTCAAGTTGCAGCAAGGGAAGTTTAGGTTAGATATTAGGAAGGATTTTCTCACTAGAAGGGTAGTAAAAGGCTGGAACAGGTTACCCAGGGAGGTGGTGGAAGCTCCATCCTTTGTCCCGGCTAGACAAAGCCTTAGCTGGGATGATCTAGTTGGGGAGGGTCCTGCTTTGAGCAGGTTGGACTACATGACCTCCTAAAGTCCCTTCCAATCCTAATTTTCTATGAAAAATCTCTGAAAATCTCTGAATCTCCGAATCAGCCAGGCCAGGTCCACCCCCCGCCCCTCTCCCAGCCTGGCAATGGCCACCCT
>NW_005843434.1:136528-149094 GCF_000455745.1 Alligator sinensis
GGGCAATCCCCGCGGCCCCCCGCCATGTGGGGGGTCTGCAGCAGCCCCCAAAGCCCCAAGGCTGCACCAGGAGCGGTAAGTCCCAGGACTTTTCTCGGCTTTTTTTTTCTTAAAAAGCCAAAGCCCCGGCCGGTGGGGCAGCCATGGGGGACCGGAGGAGCAGGGGTGGGGGATTTGAGGGGGCTCATGCAGAGCCCCCATGCAGCATGGGGCAGTGAGGGTCGCCCCCCGCCCAGGAGCATCAAATTGGGCACCGGGGCTTTTTTTAAAAGTACCGAGCTGGGGCGGGCAGGGGCAGCCATGGGGAGGCTCTGGGAGTGGGCATGGGTTGGGGCTGGGGGAGGTGGGGGGGGGCAGGGGGGGCTCCCCGAAGATTCGGAGACCATTGGATCGATTCAGACCTTTAAATTGGTCCCCTGATTCGATTCGGATTTGGAGATTTGGCCACCGAATCGGGCCAAATCTCCTCCGAATCGAGTCACCACCCGAAGCTTCGCACAGCCCTACTTTCTACCTTCCAGGAATGGAAAGATAGGCACACATTATGACATTTCTTCTCCACTGGAAATGAATTACTAAAATCCCCTCCCCTCCACTCTCATCCTGTAGAGCCACCGGACCATTCCTCCTCCACCATAACTCAGTGGTCAGTCTTGCCCATCATTTTGAGTACGGCTCCTTTGACCTCCTTGTTCCTCAGGCTGTAGATAAGAGGATTCAGGAGGGCAGACACCACATTGTAAAAGAGGGAAATCATTTTATCCCGCTCGGGTGAGTAGCTGGAGGCTGGGCGCATGTACATGAACATGGCAGCACCGTAGAAGAGAGTCACAACAGTGATGTGTGAGGTGCAGGTGGAGAAGGCTTTGATCTTCCCCTCAGCTGAGCTGATCCTCAGGATGGCTTCCAGGATGAATACATAGGAGATTAGGATCAAAGACAGTGGGGTGAGGAGCAGTATAACTGCCATCACAAAAATCACCAGCTCAGTGAGGTGTGTGTCTGCACAGGCCAGCTTCAGGATGGCTGGCACTTCGCAAAAGAAGTGATTGATTTCATTTAAGCTGCAGTAGGGCAACCTCATGGTGAAGCCTGTGTGAATCATTGCAGAGAGGAAGCCAGATACCCAGGAGCTGATGGCCGTCTTGACACAAACTGACCTGTTCATGATGGCCGTGTATCGCAGAGGGTGACAAATGGCCACATACCGGTCATAGGCCATTACAGCATAGAGGATACATTCAATTATCCCTAGAGAGAGGAAGATGTACATCTGCGCAACACAGGCAGTATAGGAAATACTTTTCTTTGTGGAGAAGAGGTGGACCAGCATCTGGGGTACAGTGGTGGTGGTGTAGCCGATGTCTACAAAGGAAAGGTTGGCCAGAAAGAAGTACATGGGTGTGTGAAGACGGGCGTCATTAATGACAAGGGTGATGAGGAGGCTGTTCCCAAAGAAAGTCACCAGGTAGATAGCTAGGAAGAACACGAACAGCAGCAGCTGGGTCTTGGGCTGGCTGGAGAACCCCAGCAGGATGAACTCCGACACCGAGGTGCTGTTCCCCCAGAGAGATTCCTCATCATGTCTGACCTAAGAACAAAAGGGAGCAATAAGAAAAGCAATTACTCAGAAGGATACAGTAGAAAAAGGCTAGATTCTGTTGTTCTCTGCACCCCTGACAGCAGACAGCTGCATGACTACGGATTTTGGCACTTATGCACACTTTGAAATTCACCTCTGGGCTTGCAATTATGCAAATGTCCATTAAGCATACTGACTACTCCCAAAGGGCTCTTTCATGGTTTAACTGCACAGCTGAAGCACTCACTCAGTGATCAGGAGTCTTTGGTGCTCAGCCTGCCCTTAAGCTGGGGATTGGAATCTGCATTTCCCACTGGTACTAGCCCATAGCCTGATGCGGCTCTAGCCACCAAGCTACCAGATAGTACAATGCAGACACGTGTCCAGCCTCTCCAATCCTGCTGGCCCACTAAGCAGCCAAGAGACATAGGAAACCAGAAGAAAGCCAGCTAGCTAAAAAATGCAGTGGTCAGTGAGGTGCCTGCTTTCCTGGATGGGAAGAAAGCAACCGGTGAAGACATTTTCCCAGTGCTATTTATCAGCTCAAGGGTCGATGGAAAACACTCTAGACAATGCTGAGAGGCACTGGGAAGGAAGTTTAAACTGGGGTCTCCTGCTTCTTGGGTTAATAGCCTAATAACTAGGTTTGGGGGTTAAAAAAGGAAGGAACTTCCTTCAGGACAGTACACATGGAGGGCAATTCCAACCCCCATTTCTGTAGGAAACAAAATTGCAAACTCTGCACAAGTTCCCAAAGCTGCAGTTACACAGCTGCATACATGCCATTTAGCCATGCAAAGCGAAGCAGGAATAAGCCCAAGGAAACTACAGCCTCTAGCTAAGTAACTAACTCCCACTTAGCAATGGGTCCCAGCTTCCCAGCAGCCCATTTCAGTTCTGAGGTACTGAGGTATCAGGTGGATGAAGTGCCAGTCATGCCATAGTTAAGGCATTTTTTCCTTTGCCAACAAAGTTCAAACCCTTGCCACAGCAGATGCTGGACATAGATAGGCAGCTCCTATTCCAAAGAGCTCACTCTCTCAACTGACAGAAGTCAAAGGATGAGAGAGGAAAGAAACACACAAAGTCACTAGTACAGCTGCAAGCAGCATCCTACTCTCCAATGTCCCATTCCAGTGCCACTCCTCCCAGTCATTTCCCTGAGGCAAATTTAGCTGGTGGGGACAGATGCTGAATTAATGTTTTCTACTATTCTTGGATTTTTTTTCACATCTAGACCTTGGCTGAAGCCTCATGAGGCACTCGGATACCATGATGATGGTGCCTGGGCAAATGGGCACACAATCTGATAGAAAGGCAGAATGTCAGACACAAAAGTCTATCAGGTCATTTAGAGCTGTCTTTTCAGAAAAATGTACACATACATTGAATAGCTGCAAAAGAATGAATACAACCTTGTCCCGCATCATCCTGAAAAAGTTCTTCTTCCTCGATTCAAGGGCTTGTCCGGTGATCTCTTTTATTGGACCAATGGCATATCTGGAAGAAATGTCAGAGAAACTTGATTTTGTGCCCAAAGGCTTGCCTAACAGCTCTTTCAACTATACAGTAGTTGGTCCAGTAAAAGATATTACCAAAAAAGACTTTGCTTTTCACATATCCTGGACTACTGTAGCCACAACAGCACGCCAGGTCTTCCTAGAGCTATTTGAGAAAGCATATATGCCTTGAAAAAATTGTGGCTATTGCTTAATTTAAATGATTCATTCATTTGTTCGCGAATTCCTCAAAAAATCATGCTATTTACTGCTGAAGGAAAAAAAAAACTGACTACCTGGGAGTGACTACATGAGACACTACATCATTGTTGTGACGAGTTATGGCAATGCAGCATTGGCAGGCACAAACCGTGATGCCAATGCTACATCGCCATAGTGATCAGCTACACCACCGTAGCTCATTGCTACAGCAACATAGCATCTAAAAGTAACCATGCACTGCCAGAACTGTGCAGTACCAAATGCGCAGTCCCGGGAACATGCAGATGCACCAACTGCTACTGGAGTATTTCTGACCTGCTATAGTCTTGCAGTCTTTCCATGCTTTTAAGCAGAGCATTCCCTAAAGACATCTCCACTTTGACAGTCTTAACTCCATTGCTGGGATGCTCAACAGCAAACCAAAGTGGAGCCACTTCCCTGTTCTCCTCAGGGGTCCCTACATTTCTCCACTGACCCAAAGCAGCTGCAAACCTGTCTCAGAAACAGCTAGGTAATGGCTCCCTTGGCACAGTGATGTGAATCAATGTACTCATCACTTCTCACTGACTCTGACCCACGATGTAGGATTGCAGTTGGGCAGAAACACACCTAAGTACAAGAAACTGTTAACAGGATGCTGAGTAGAGCAGAGAGGCACCGCAGTGGTCACAAGGAACATCACCATAAATCAGACTAGCTGGCCGCTCAATGGAAGACCCGCTAATGAAGGACATACACTGCATTGGATTCAGTACTGAAACTCACTCCAGTGCATATTCACTCCAGCACTATCCATCTCCCCTAGCCCTTTCTTTCTGGATTAGACCAGTCATCCGCCCATTCCAGCTCCTCACTACTTATTTGCAGGAGCACAGGAATTCCCAAATTGTACCAAGCTACTGATCTACCTTATCTGATTGCCTGCCTCCAACTGTAGCCAGTACCAGCTGCATGAGAGGAAGGAGGACAATTATAGTTGTGGACAAGGGGACAGTTATGGAGCAAGAGGGTCACAAAGAAAACCTATACTAAATACCAATACTTGGAGATAGGCTTGTATTCTGTCCCTCATCTTCACTAATGCCAACGATTTGTTTCTTCTTTAACCTTACTGTTCAATGTCTACACCCCTGAATCTGGTATTTTCATCCCAACAAAGCTCATAGGAAATGCCACTTACCTTCATTCTCCTTTTCCCCCTAAGAGAGCAGGATCGTTCCTTCAGCTACCAAAATTCATGATCCAGATGTACCAGACAATGGATCTTCATAAATTAATCCTTCAGGCTAAGGAGAAAATGGTCCTCACACATTGCTAAAGCTTTCTTTACTCGTGAAAAGCTTTGCCTGGATGCCAATCACATTCCGCAGTTAAAGAAAAAATTATAATAATTAAAAATGATAAATTAAGCAGGATGCTACTAGACACACCAGTAAATTAAAATTGAATAGCAAGACATAACCAACTACATTTCTACATTCTGTTTGAAAAGAATATGAACATAAAGTAACATTTTTAACTTTTAGTTTGATCAGATTAAAAGCACATGGGAAGCTAGTTTATCGTAGTTTAAGTCACCGTATGTCAATCTCTGCAATTACGATACTTCACTTGTTTTTCCTCGGCAAAGAACCCAGGTTTAAAGAGAGTCATTCTCTTCTCAGTTTCACTGATCTTTGCATAAACTGAAAAGCTTATGATTTCACTGAAAAATTATTTCAAAACTGGCTTTGAATCCCTATAGCATTTCATTGAAAAAAAAGTGAATAGTCAAAGGCAAAAGCAGCTTGCAACTTGCTAGTCCTCTCCTGGGTTTTATTATCCCATCATTCAATTAAAACAAACTTACTAAATGAAGAGGAATGCAATGGGGAAAAAAAAGTTTTTTGTTTCCTGAGTTTATTTTATTTGGGGAAAAAAACAGGACTTCAAAATATTTAGTTTGGTTTATTTCAGTGAACAGGCAGACAAGGGAATTTAACCATGGTCTCCCACACCCAGGGTGGGTGCTGCAAGACCAGGAAACTATTGGACAAAAGGGGCAAAGGGCTGGAACCATGTCTGGCCACCACGTCTGGCCCTCTTTTACTCAGAAGACGGACCTCTGCTCCCTTCCTTCCAAAGCACATAGACACCAACCTGCAGCAATGGGCTCTGGCCTGTAAAAGCCAACCAGAGTGAGGGGCTCTCTCTATATTGAGAGACATGGAGTGGACTCCACAATGGCCAGCACAATGACCTGGGAGCTGATGAGAGCGATCAGGAGGGCAGACTCAATGCTTTGCTGTCCCTCAACAGCTCTCTGGTCAGTGCTGCCTGTTGTAGATTGTATTCAATATCTCCTACCCCTCAGTGGGTTTTGTACAAGGAGCCTCTGTTCCTAACCCAGGATGTGGAATCCACTGCTGCTGCCAACTGACCAAAAGCCCCCTGCCAGATGTTCAGTAAAGGCACAAGGACATCTATTGCACAAGCCACACAACTGTGCTTCTAGCCAGGCCACGTGCATAGTAGAAGGTATAACTGTGGGATCGAGCATCAGATCCCATCATGCCAAAGTGCTGATGCAGAGGAAGCCCGGTGTGCCCAGTAGCAAGCTCCCACAGATGAGAGCCCTGTCAGGTGATCTAGTGCTGATCCACACCATGGTGATCTGCAGCATGGTGTTCCCCCAACGCTGAGAGCCCAGATTACCTGACAGGGCTCCAAGATTCAGGGATGCCTGGCCACACATTCAATTAATGGCATGATACGCCAGCTCTCAGCTTTCAGTCACTGTTGGACTAGAACAAAGCAATGGAGCAATTCTTGAGTTGCAAAGAACTCAGGAAGACTCCAAACAGTCAAATGTTTTGAACACTGTGGACTCCTAGTGAACATCTCTGGGTTTATCTGGACTCACGTAGGTGTTTGCAAATCTACCAGCACTCATATCGTGCATCCCTGCAGAAGGAGCTCCCAGCGCCCTGGGGCAGTGGCTTTTCTCAGTTTACCCACATGGAGAAATTTGTGCACCCATTGTGTAATCCCATTTCAATGCAGGGGGCTGTAAATTGGCAGCCTGCCATGGCCGAACCACATGTGGGCCGGGCACATCTCTGGTCAGAGATGTCCAGAAGAGTTCCCCAGTGGCACAGAGATGTGCCATGAGGTTGCCCAAAACAGGATATCCAGCTATAATCCCAGCCTAAAATCCAGGTCCTTTTTCAGGTCCATATACTTGGCACAGTGCCTGCTGTCAATTGGCAGCCTGGGACGGCCAAACCACTTGCCTTTGAGCCAGGCAAGTCTCTGGTCACAGATGTCAAGGGCAGTCCCTCAGTGGAGTCAACAGGAAGTTTGAGGTGTCCCAAAATGTATTTTGCCCCATAATCCCATTTAAACCTACCCATCATTTAGGGCTCTGTACTTGATGCAGAATATTTTTATCAATACTAATTAGTAAATGTGCATAGCTAATGCAATTCTCTCTGTTTCAGATGTTTAATTCATTAATAACAAGCTTTTATTAGGTCTAGATTAGCTTTGAAAAAGGAACTGGGCACTGGGAGTAAGAAATAGGGAACTGGGAATAAGGAACTGGGAATAAGCAATCAATTTTTGATTGCTCTAGGTAGCTGGTTCCAGTGTTTGACCACCCCATAAGTCTCATACTGCAGATCTCATACAGTGTTGCAAAATGATGTTGGATGCCCAGTTTCAGCCAAATGTTGGCTATGTTTGTTACACCCAACCCCTGGGGCTCAGCTCCTCCATAGAAATCCTCTTTGCAGGGACTCAATTCAGGAACCAGTGCAGCCAGTGCCACGCAGCGCAGGGCGAGGCCAAGCCCAGCAGCACCGCTGGCCCCATGGCACGTGGAGCGGCAGGGCAAGCACTTCTGCAGCTGCTAGTTCGAGTTTCCCTGGGGGATCCCCCCACCCCACAACCCCTCGCCCTGACAAGCTGCTTGCCGTGGGCTGTCGGCGTCCAGCCAGGGCCCTTCCTAGGGCAGGGCTGGGCCACGTAGCCGTAGCCCCATGAACATCACGTGCCAAGCTTTTGTGAGGGCCCTTCTTGTTTGCTCCGCTGAGGAAAAGAGTCTCAGGCTCCAGTCTCCCCTTCCACATCCCCTCAGCACAGCCTTTTATGAGAGGTTCAGATGCCAGTGCCACACTGGCACACACGGCCATTCAGTGCAGCGCCAGGGAGTGCCCCTGTGCTGGGAGACCCGGGATTGAGACCCCAAGACGCGCATGTCACGTCCAGCGAGCCCAGCCTCTGGTCCCCGCTGAGCTGGGCTGGGTTGGACATCAGCTTGTGGCCCCGAGGTGTCAGGCTGGGCACTAGCACATCCCTGGGGCAGGCAGAGCCCCTCCACAGGGCTGGGGTGAATATGCACCCAGGGATATAATTCCCGTGTCAGGACATTGCAGAACCTCAGCGACGTCCTCCTCCTCCCCGATGAATACTGCTCACACCCGCAGTGCCGGGGAGCCCAGGGCAAGGCTGCTGCGCCTGAGGAGATGAGAAAGTGTTTGCAGGCTCCGGTGCAGGAGGCTGGTGCGTGGTGTGCCGTGGATTTGCTGAGCTGCCTCAGACACAGAGGACTGTTCCCTGTGCTCATTCACCATCTGTCTGGACCAGTGCAAATGTGCTGGGAAAACATAGCAGCATACCGGAGATTTTGCACAGGCCTGGATACCAACCGCAAGCTCTTCCATTCCCTTCTTTTGGCTGTCCTGGGTCTTGAAGGGGGCTGGCTGGGCATTGAACCCCTGATCCTCACATGTCACATGAGAGCAGTGACTGTGAACAAGTGCTTGAGGTCAGGGGGGCAAACAACCAGCCAGGAGCTCCCAGTGCGACGCTGGGAGGAAATGTCCCAGGGACACTGAACGAGGTAAAAGCAACAGAGTTAGGCAGGGATGCTGTCTTTTGTACAGTGTTGGTGTGAGCAGTACTGGGAGCCATAACCAGGTCTGGGGGTCGCATGTGGGACAAGGGGGAAGAGGAGAGAGGCGTCAATAAGAACCAAAGCAGTGACTCAAAGCTTGGTGAGAACAGCTCCCAGCAGGGTGTCAAAAATACGGCCCGTGAGCTGGATCCAGTCCCCAGAGCCATGTCCTCTGGTCTGCAGGGCTCCTGGACGGGCCAGGAATTTGGGGTGGGACAAGATGAGGAACCGCCACTGAATTGCAGGGTGCGGAGCCGCCATGGACGTGTGCTGCAGCGCTGGGGAGTGACTGAGGGCTGCGTGAATCCCTGAGGCTCCCTGAGCTGACGCTGATCTGCTCCGACCACGGGTGCCACTGCTCCCACAACTGCAGGCGGGGGTCTGGATCCAGACTGTGTGGATCCCTGCAAGCCAGATCTAGCCCTGAGTGCCAGTGGGGGCTAAGTGGGTTTATTCCCAAGGGCCTTGTTTATTCCAGCGGAAAAGACTGGGAAGATCCCTGTGCTGCAGCAGGGATACAGAGCTGGGTCTTCCCATCCCACACCAAACAAACACAGCTCAAAACCCCAGAAACCCCACAGCCCCCATGACTGAGAGATCTTGACTCCAGTGACTTTGTACAAATATTAGCCTGGAATGGGCTCCATGGATCGTGCAGGGGGAGTGGGGCAGGCAGGGGGTTGTCCCCTGCTATTCAGATAAGCCTGTTACAAGGGCCCATTTGTACACATTGTACTTTCACCAGAAAAATATACTGTGTAGCAAAGGGCCCTGCTTATTCCAATGAAAAGACTCTGGAGAAATCTGCATTCCAGCTGGGATTCACAGCTGGGTCCTTCCCTTCCCATTGAGTGCCTTGAGCACCACAAAGCCATTGCTCCTGAAACATACTCCCCATCCCCATCTCTCTTCTATTTCTCCCTCTGGTCTTGACAAAGACCAACCTAGAGAACAGTTATTGGTTGTGGCAGTGGGTGTTTGTGCCCAAAAGCTTACAAAGAACATTTTTTCCAACTATATCTCCTAAGAGATATCACATCTACCCAAAGCACCTCGGCAACCTGGAGCAGAGATAACTTTTCCCGTTGCAACTTTCTTGAAACACCTCCCTGACCACCCAACGTTGACTTGTTGAGGAATAAAGGTGGTTTCCCATTGAACAGTATTAGCAGTTTCTCAGACAGCTCGACCTTGACTTTCTGAGCGAAACATGCCAGGTTTCTCCTGTGTGTTGTAGACCCTGTTCTCTACAGCAATGGATCATCTTGTCTTCTTTCTTACCTTGCATGTCATGAGCTTGTATTTCACACAGGAATTTGAGATGAACACCAACACTTATAAGAAAAGAAAACTAAAGCTTAACTTTATTATCTTACATCTACTCTTAATTTCTATAACATCTATGTTCAACATTACATATTACACTAAATCTATGTTTAACAGTGCACATGGTTTATGCCTTTGCTTTCTTCACTCCCTGAATGGCCCTCGATGGATTCAAAGGCAGGCTACTAACACAACAGACGCCGGGATGGTCTGACTATGTCCCGATGCCTCAGAGGAAGGCGAAAAACCCCCAGAAGTTGGTCCCATAAATGAAGGGGGGGAAAATTCCTTCCTGGCCCCAAACGGCGACCGGCCAAAGCCCTGAGGCAGGGGTCACAAAATGCCGTCCACACAACAAGAGCGTCCTCCACTTGGCAACCTGGGCACTACAAACTCGTGGTGCCTGGTCTTTCCCCAGCCCTTTGCAGAGCTGGGTTGGAAGATATTCAAGTTCTTCACCGCGAGGGTTTCTCAGGCTGCTTCTCTTGCAGAGGCTGACTTGTCTGTGGAGGACGGCTCGGACTGGATGATGACTTGTCAGTCGGTGACGTGTGTGGTGGCTTCAGCGCTGTTGCAGCTTTTCTCTGTAGCCATCGGGCTCCCGGTGAGGTTGGGGAGGTCATCTTCGCTCAGGGAGGTGCTGTCAGGGTTGAGGTGGTCTGCAGGTGTTGCTACGCAGTGTAAAAAAAAGCAGCACAAGATCAGATCCATGCATTGGGATCGTGATACAAGGCTGTGATGTGAGGAAGTGGGGACTGAGAGCTTTCCCGGGACACAAAGGCCTGAACATTTGAATGAGGGAAAAAAAAATAGATGGTGCTTAGCCTCCTGCCTGGAAGAAGCTGAACATCTTTAGGCATCACTGCCCAGCCACGTTCAAGATGAGGGAGATGCTCTGAATGGACAACCCCAGCCCCAAAAAGACCATGTTTGAGAGAGATACAAGCAAGGGAAAGCAGGTCTCCGACTGTGTGAGCCACAGCAGCCTTTAACAGGAGGCAGAGGGTCCCCCCTGTCCTGGGGTGGCTCAGCCACTTGGGAGAGGTCCCGGGGCTCCTTCATGAAAGATGGCAACACCCTGCAGGCCCACCCATGCCGCCCGGGGCAGAGGGGAGGTTTCCCCAGGGGCAGCAGGGCATGAGGAAAGGGTCCAGCCAGTGAGAGGAAGAGAAAGGAAAGACCTGCGGAAGATGGACGCTAGGACAGGACTCTCTAGGGCAGAGGGGAGAATTGCCCCCACGGAGTAGTGCCAAGAGCCTCCCCATCCCTTCCCACTGATCCCTGCTCCCCAGGGGCAGAGGGGACAGGACAGTACCTGCAGGAGCAAGTGTGGGCGGCTGGAGAGAGGCGAGGGCGCTGGAGGAGGTGACCAGCAGGCTGTGCCCTTGCAGGTCTTGAGGCAGCTCCTTCAGGCAGGTGATAATGAAGAGCTTGTTCACAACCCGAATGGGGATTTCTTTCTCCTGCAGAGGTACAAGAGCTGGTCATAGCCTGTCCTACACCCAGAAAGGACAGGGGATGTGGGGAGGGGTCATGGGGCAGGGATTGGACTTGAAACCAAGGGGTCTTGGCAACAGCTCAGGGAAATGGGGGGCAGGTTCCTTGAGCAACATTTTTCTGAGAATCGTGGTAAAGACAGAGGGTGGCAGCTCTGGGCTCTGGGCAATGAGGCAGATCAGCAGCGCCAAGTGCCTGAATCCTCCATTCTCCCTAGAGCAAGCACAGGATCATGGGCAGGAGAAGAAATGTAGCCATGCGGGGACCTGTGCACCTCCTAAAGACTCCTGACTGCAGACTGGGAATGGGAAGCTTGTCCTGAGGGGACACGCTGTGTATCTTTGGGCCTGGAAAGAGACCTTGACCCTCAGGGGCATGACATGTGCAAAGGACAGGCTGGTGCCATCCTGCCTAGGCAGATTAATTCATTCCTTTCTCCAAGGCACTTGGCAGGCCTCCCGTTCTCCTCAAGGCCAATTTGCTCAGAAGGCAAGCGAGATTTGCACCTTACAGACAGGGGCAGGTCACTAACTGAGTTAGTCTGTGAAGTACAAATGGACCCCACCGTGAGCTAGAGCTCAGACTGCCGTGTGCAGTGACCTCTCTCTGCTCCATGTTGTCCCCAGGCAACAGGTGGTGATGGGACGACAGCAACTTTACGTGGAACAGAGCCGAGGGGCCCCGAGCTCATTCTCCTCCCTCCCCTTACTCCCCAACGTGGTTGCTGACCTTGTGCCCCATCAAGCGGCCGGCTTCCCCCAGGATGGCATACAGAAAGATTAGCCCAGCTTGGCTGATGTGCATCGGTCCATTGTGAACTGCATGAAGGGCCCTTTGCAGGAAAGCTCTCCTTTGCTCCTCCAGCAAGATCTTTCTCAGCCCCTGAAACAAGAGCACGCAAGGTTTGGCACATCCCACAGACAGGCTCCATCTCTGGGGCTGGCACCACATCGCCCTGGACACTTGCAAGGCTCTAACCCACTGCAGGAAGACCCCTGCCAGCTGGAGACAAGCACCAAGCCTTTCTCCGAACCCCTTCATCACACCATCCTCACCTCTCCCACTCTCGCCAGGTCCCTGTAGTTCTGGACCTGGTTCTGATCGTTCTGGCACTTGCACCGCAGCTCCTCTGCCCCTCGCATGTCTTGGCCTAGGACAAGTGGAGACACATGGCTCTGAGCTGCCATCCTAGCTTTGGTGCTCAATGTCCACCCAGTGGGGCTCTGGCTGCCCTTATGGCACCGTGAAGGACGGGGCCCCAGCAGGAAGGTCATTGTTCTGCAGGAGTCAATGGACACCACGTGTCCTGGGACCAGTCTGGGCTGGGGGCCTGGGGATGGGCTCCCTGGTTCCCGCATGAGACACCCAGGATGGGTGCATTAGCACAGGCTGCAGTACCACAGCTCGGCGCTGAGGTGAAGAGGCCCAAATCATTAACGCCGACACCCTGAGTTGTTCCCAGGCCGGGAACGGAGAGATGGAGACAAAGCGTCTGGCCCCGCCC
>NW_005843435.1:0-10006 GCF_000455745.1 Alligator sinensis
TGGCTTCTCCCCTGTGTGGATCAGCTGGTGTCGGGCCAGGTTAGAGGATCGGTTGAAGCTTTTCCCACACTCTGAGCACCAATATGGTTTCTCCCCGGTATGGTTGAGCTGGTGCTGGACCAGACTGAAGAAATGAGTGAAGCTCTTCCCACACTCTGAGCACTGATGTGGCTTCTCTCTTGTGTGCATGCACCAGTGCCTTGCCAGGTTGGAGAGGTTCATGAAGTTCTTCCCACACTTGGTGCAGCAATGCTGCATACATTCTTGCTGGGACAGGTCTTGACAGCAGATGAAGTTTTTCCTGCCCTCACTGCAGCGGTGTGTCTTCCTCCTCAGGTGGATGCACTGGTACTGAGACAGGGAGAAAAAATGGGTGAAAGTCTTGCCACATGTGACACAGCTGTGCATGATGTTTCCCCCTCTGCACATGTAGGTGCTTGATCAGGTCTGTGGGGCGCACAAAGCTGTTCCCTCATTTAGTGAAGAGGTGGGGTAGCTCTCCAGAATGGGTCTCATGGTGAGCAACCAGGGTAGAGAGGCAGGTGAATCTCTTCCCAGTCTTGGGTGCATATAAGGGACTAATGTAATTTATCTTGTGAAGAGCCAGGAGTAATAGGCACTTAAAGGTTTTCCTCATCTTTGGGCAGGGGTGGGCTCTGCCCCTGTGCTTGCCAGTGAGCTCCTGCTTCCCTCTGAGGCCCTCCCCAATGCTTTGGCTTGGATGCAGTGCATCTTTCCAGTGGCTCTTGAGGTCTCTCAGCTCCACAAATTCTTCCCTGCACCCAGGGCTCTTTCTAGGCTCTGCCCCTTCTCCACTCTCAAGCTCAACTGGAGACGGTACCTGGTTCATTGCTACATTCTCCTTCTGCTTTTGGGGCCTCTCCTGACTCTTGTGCCATGGCTCCTTTTCAGGTCTCAGGGAGTCCATCTCACCCAAACTCCCTAGGGAAGACTGTGCTGGTTCCAGGTCTGCAGACCTTTCCTCAGCACGCTGCTCATCAGCTCTGCTCAGCAGCCAGGCACCTCCTACATGGGGAAGAAAAACTCCAGATTAGTCCCTGCTCTACTGGCAGCGGGCTATTACTGCTATTACTTCAGCTGGGATGGGCCTCAGAGCAGGCCTGGACCTGAGCACTTGTGTTCTCTCAAGAAAACAAGGTCTTCCTGCCACAGCCATCGCTAGGGGTGTGCGGGGCCTGGGGCATATCAGTCTGTGCATGGCCAGGGGGCGGGGGTAGCAACTGCCGGCAGCAGCGTCGATGATGGGGAAGGGGGTGGTGAGCAGCTGGAGCCTGCGATGCTCGGCGGTGGCAGAGCTGGTGGTGCTCGGCAGTGGCGATGCATGGCGGCCATGGCAGGGCCTGTACGGCACTGCCCGCGGGGCAAGTTGCCCTGATTTGCCTCCCCCTAGGGGTGGCCCTGCTTCCTGCCAAAACCACAAGTGCTGGGGGTGAGGGAGGAGCAGGTCCCAGTGCTGGGCTAGTGTTCCCTACTCAGCGGAGTTCAGAGCCAGACTCTTAGAATTTCTGGCCCAGCTGTCCATAGCATCGCCTCAGGGCCTGCTGGGACAAGCACATGTGGGACACGTGTGTTAGGGCAGTGTGAATAGCTTCTTGCTCTAATGGGCTGAGGATGAGGGGAGGACTTAAGAGCTGTGGCTCTCTCTTCTGAGAGGAGCAGGGCTGTGCTTCCTGCCTGCTTCCAGGGAAAGGTCGTGTTCAAGAAACGCACCCACAGAGCTTTCCTCTGCTGATGGGTCCCAGATGGCCTCCATATCACAGGAGTCTTTAAAGGGTCTAAGGCTTTGGCATGAACCTGAACCAGGACTCTGTGCTGAGTCTCAGGCTTTGTGACACTCAAGGCCCCAGAGAGGAAACAGGATGGGGGCAATTCTGGTGCACACCACAAAGGATTCACTTCCCCCCACAACCTGAAATCTTGTTAATCCCACCTGTGTCATGGAACCATTTAATGCAGCCTGAGACCCTGGTGAAACTCTTCCTGGCTTCCAGGTTAGCCTGACCAGGAGAAGCCAGGGAGACCCTCAGTTTCTTTCTTGTCTAACAGGAATGGCTACGCAAAGCCTCTGTATACCATGCTGATTTCAATGGGGGACTACAAATACCATCATACTCTGGAAGAGGGTGTAACAGAGGTATGGCTGCCTTGTGCTGGGGAATGAACTCTTATATTGCCAAGTGAAGATGGAAACTCAAGATCATGGCAGCCTAGGGAAACCAGATCTGGGCCAAAAAAAAATCAAGACAGCAAACCTGATTGTCCCCTAACATCTGTCATTAGGAAGGAGTAGAAGGGAACAGTTGCTTGTCTCCATATTGTTGAATTCCATAGGGTGGAAACACCTGCCTGGACACATTACAGCAGGGGTGGGCAAAATGCGGCCCGGGGGTTGGATGTGGCTCGCCAGGCCGTTCTATCTGGCCCGTGGGGCCCCTAAAAAATTTAGAAAAGTAATATTAACCTGCTCAAGCTGCCTGTCATGCGGCCCTTGATGGATTGCTGAAACTCAGTAAACAGCCCTCTGCCCAAAATAATTGCCCGCCCCTGCATTACAGCATAATGTACTGTGTTTGAGGTCAGCGCCCTGGAATGGCAGCACAGGGCAGGCCAGCAGTTTCTGGGTCCCCCTGGCACTCTGGCCATGGAGCTTTACTCAGAGCAGAGTCAGGTGGAGGGGACAGCCAAAACTCACCTGGCAGCAGGTCCTCTGATCTTGAGATTTCCCCACAGACCTCATCATCACAGATCCAGAGCTCCACTTGTCCTTGCTGGATGCTGCAGATTAAGTCAGGTGTGGGACCTTGATATCCTGTTTGGGCAGTGGTTAAAGAGCATTTGTGACTGGGTACTGGATGCAGAATCACCAGCCGGGATTTGGGGAATGGATCCAATGAATTCAAGGTGTCTAGTAGGGTGTTGATGGACAAGGGAGATTGGGCATTTAGGATGAAAGAGAAGGCACTGCAGGGAGAAGCCTTCAAGAGATGATGGTTCTTGTTACCCAGGTGGTGGAGGGATGGTCATAGGAAACAAAGCACAAACCACTCCTGATTTAGAAAGGGCACTAAACTGACAGTATCACCAGGGACAGGCATGGGGATGCAGTGATCCATGAGGTACTTGGTACCAAAAACATAAAGCTTTCAGTGTTTTCAAGGTACCAAAAAGAAGGGATATTGGACACACTTGTGGATGGATAATATTTACCTTATCAGTGTAATTCCGGGACAAGGAGTGAAAATGAGCTTAATGAAGGGACTTGTGGCAGTGAAAAGCATACATGACAGGTGGCTAACAATGAGACTTTTTTTGGGGAGAGAGAGTAATTCATCATCACCAGGGCCAGGAAAGGATGATTTCATAATAAGGGTAGCTGCAACTGAGCAGTCATCCCCTCCATTGGGAAGATCATACCAGGAGGGGAGATGAGTGCACAGTTTGGCAAGTACTACAGGGTTTGACACACAGTTTCTGGGAGTCATGAATATGGACAAAAGGCAAAAGGAGACACATTTCACAGCATGTGAAAGGCCATAATATAGAAATGATCTACATGGTCTTTGTTGAGCTACAGAAAATACTGAAGCACTTCCCTAACAAAATCTTCTGGGGGAAAGGGAGGGAAAAGAAAGCATCAGAAAAGTGAGCTGACCTAGTAAAAGCTAAGTACTTCAACCCTGTGCACAAGCCAGAACAAACCCTTGTATTAGAGATACTCTGGAAATGAAAACTGCTTTTTACTAGGTCCTGCAGCTAACCTACTTCTTTTTATCATAATGATGGGAGTCTGATCAGCAGAGGGATTTTAGGAAGCCCACAAGAAAACTTTTGAGAGTGGCAGAGGGAGCTTGAAAGCACAGATCTTAACAAAAATACAGCAAAGCCAGAGTCTCTGATCTATGGAGATGAAGACGATAGGAAGGAATGTGGACAGAAGCTTCCAGTGACCCCTTGGTAGAAATACCCGGGTTATATCACATGTACATCTGTCACTAGAGAAGGAGTTGAGGAAATGCATCATCCCCCTGTTGTAGCAGCAGAGGCCGGTAAGACTTTCTATTAACTTCTGCTGGGTCATAATGAAAGGAGAAAGGGGATTTAGATATCACAGAACTAAGCATGCTAGGATTGTTAAATGTGTTTGGACAGGACACACTAGACCAGACAGGAAGGAAATCAGAATAATTCCCCAAGAAACAGCTCTTAGTTAATTCATGTACAATGAACTGGAGATGATATGAACATGCTGAGAAGGCAAAGGGAGATCATGTTGCCAAGAAACTGCTGCATATGGAAGAACCAGGAATTACAAGAATGGGGAAGACTCCAGTCAAGGTGGCTGGATTAAATGAAGAAGGATATATATCAATTTGAAATGTGAGAGAGGTCTGATCACTGACAGAACAGTGGGGAGGAAGTGGATTTAAACCTCCAGCTAAAAGTTCATGAGGATGAGGCTGGTGAAACAGGGAAATGACTACAAACCTCCAGAGTTCACACAGTTTCAGGGAGAAGCAAAAATCAGAGCTTTACCCAGGGAAATGAGGGTTTGGTAATTCTTCAGCATCTGATCCCAGTAAAGCACCTTGTCTTCATCTTCCAGCAGCTCCCACTCCTTCCGTGTGAAATACACAGCCACGTCCTCAAACACCACCCGGAGCTGTAGTCACAAGCGTTACACCATCAGTGTTTTCTGTTCCAGCTGCTTCCAGCCTCCACAGCCCTATCTGGAATCGCTTTGTACTACAACTAATTGCAATCTTAGCCATGACAGCTAAGGGTACACAATTCCCTGGGCTTCAGCTGAAATGTGATGTGGATGCAGCTGTGGACACAGGAGTTCATGTGTCAGCTTTAGCCCAGCTCATCATGTTCTATTTGCTCGGTTCTTCAAGGCAGCCTGGGCAGCACTTTTAGAAGCAGAGAGCCCTGGCTCTCTGACCAGGCCTTCCCATGCCAGCACCCCTGGCGTTCTGCATGTGGGAAGGAGCTTCTGCTAATGCCAGCTTGGTGTGCTTGCAGCCTCCATCACCACAGACTTGATGCTATTTAGGCCTCTCTGCTCCACAAATTCTCTACACTACCCCTGGCTCCTCCTGCCCTCTGCCCTAGCTGTACTCCCACCCCCAACTAAACCTGGTGCCCTGCTCACTTCTAAGCTCCCCACATGCTTTGGAGGCCTGCCCTGCCTCTTCTGCACTTGGCCTGGCTCAGGCGTCAGGGAGCCCCTCTTCTCCAGTCTCCCTGGGGAAGTCCTCTGCAGCTCCAAGTTTACAGGTTCTTCGCCAGGAGAGTGCTGCTCAGCTTTGCCCAGGGTCCCAGCACCTGCAGGGTGGGAAAGAGAATGCACAGGTTAGCCCTGGTGATGCTGGTATGGGGAAAGCCCTGCTAGTCTCCTGTATTGGCCTGGGATCAAGGCAGACGGAGGCTTCAGTGTGTGGAGGAGGGGGAAAGAAGGAAGACTCAAAATCCCACAGCTCCAGCTAATAGACCTCCACGGCCATGAGGCTGGAGATGAGCCTGAATAACTCTGTCCCAGCATGGGGAGGTGATCACAGCACTATGTCAGAGCCTTCAGGGACATGACTCCCTGAGAGAAAAAGCTCGAGGGGAGTTGGTGCTGTATTAGCATCCACATGTTAAGGGCAGGGGGAGGGGAAATGCAAGGTCAGTTTTCTCCTGGGCATGTGAAATGATTCCAGGGGCACCAGAAGAACAAGAACTGCTGATTTGCTGGAGCACTGACCCCATCAAAATGTTGTGGCAGAGAGATTTCTCCACTGAGGGACGGTGCCTCCTGCTGCTGGAAAGGGAAGAGCCACTGCTCCTTACCTGCTTCTGGGCCTTGTCCGGGGCACCAGCCTGAGCAGCTTTCATGTGCTGACAATTCCCAGGTCTCCTTGGTTTCAGGGAAGTCTGCAGTAGGACAGAGGTCTGGGTTAGCTGTACTTGAACCAGCCAGAGGCCACTGGGGAGTCTCATTTGCCCATCACCTGAACCAGCCCCTTACTGGGCACAGAGGGCTTATGGGGCATAAGAAAGTGTCCAGTGAACACTGACTCTTGGAATGTGAATTATATCACTGATTGTTACCAGGGCAGCACAACAAGGCCCAAGCAAGAGAAAGCCTCTCTGTGCTGGGTGCTGCACACATGCAGTGAGAAAGATCAGGGTTCTCAGCCTCAGAGCTGCCCACACACAGGGATCAGGTCTGTCCCAGCTCAGCCACATGGTTATGAATCTTGCAGCCTTGTCACGTGCTAGGGCAGACATTCAAGCCTCTCCCACTGCATGCAGGACAGACACGCAGGCAGTCAAACCCACGTGGAGGCCTCCATCCTGTATCTCACCTGACTCCTGGTGGGGTAGGGGCTCCTCTCTGGGCACGTGAGGTGGCTTGTCCCAAGGCCCCGAGATTTCCATGTCTCCTGACTCCTCCAGAGGCCTTTCCGCACGATGGGCATTTGGCTGCTCTGCCCAGGAATCACTAGGTTCCTGCAGTGCCCCAGTTTGCTGCATCTTGTCTGAGGACACTTCCTTGGCCTTCCCACTCATTGCAACCTGGAAACCAGATAAATGAGTCACTGGGGAGCCTGGATCTGGGGGAGAGGGGGCTGGGAGGGAACATCTCTCAAGCACATGGAGACAGGGACAGCAGCATCCATGATCAGGATGAAATGTTTTCACCTGCAGCTTCTCATCCTCCTCCTGTCCCAGGGTCATGCTGCACCCCCACTCCCAGCTCTGCATCTCCTGGAGCAGGATGGATAGAACTGCTCCAGCACCACCAGCTCCAGAATCTGCTCCCGACTGTGGCTCTGGAGATCCAGCCAGTGCTGGCTGAGGTCCCACAGGTGGCCAAAAGCCTCCCATGTCCCCTTGGCTTCTGGGTAGCAGAGGCACCTGAAGTGTTGAGACCAGGTCCTGGGTGGGGAGGTCATCCTCCAGAGCTGTGGGGTCTCTGAAGGAATCTAAGCCTCGGGAAGTGAGCTGTATGGCCTGCATCATCTCCTACCCCTGGATCTCCTGGCACTGGACCAGCTCCTGCAGCTGCTGCTTTACTGCACGTGGTACTGACCACCTCGGGGATGCTCCCTGACCCCAGGTTGGATGACAGGAGGGAGCTGTTCTCCCCCCCCCCCCCCCCCACACGCCTCCCCCCCCCCCCCCCCCCCCCCGTCTCCTGCCCAAAGACCTCCTGGGTCCTGCTCCTCCAGCTTCACCTCAGGCTGCACCAAGGCTGTGAAGGGAAGGTCCACAGCTGCCATGGGCTCCAGCTCAGCAGCCACTGTCTCCACCAGGAAAGACCTCACCCAGCCGGGGCCCTGGGCCCTCGCTCTCCCTGCACTCATGCATGGCACCTGCCAACAGTGTCTGGTCTCCAGGGCCACCTGTGGAAAAGAAAGAGCACAGATTTCACCACCTGATGGGAGATCCAGGACCGTGATCCTGTCCCTGCCTTGAGGTCTGCCCAGCCCCATCACCCCCGGCTATGCCCACTCAGAGCAGCCTCAGGGTTGTCCTCGCTTCCCTTCCTGCCTGACGTATGCAGCAGGAACCGGGCTAGCTCCAGAAACCCCCAACCACAGCTCCTTCCCCACCCCAGCCTCATACCTGCTCTCAGCCTCCGCCAGGCCCTGCTGTACCTGCTTGGCACCTGGAGTGGCCCATGTCCCACATCCCCACTGTCCCTCCAGTGCCCTCACAGCGCTGACTCCCCTCTGCCATGGGGGGACAGCTGCCCTGCCCAGCCCCACAGCCCCTCCCGCAGTGCCCTGCACATGGCCCCAGCTCCCCCTAGCCCCAACCCACAGCCACGCAACTGCACCACAGCCAGGTTGCGTCGGTCTGGGCAGTGTCTCCCAACAACTCCCGGTCACCAGCCAAGCCTCCTGCCCCACATCCCCTCATGAGCCTGTCTCCCAGGGTCCCTCAAGTGCCCCCACAGCACCTGGAGCGGGCACAGCTCCTCCTGCCCAGCCCCACAGCCCAGGGCCTCTTCCCAGCCAGACCCTCTGGACACGTGTCAGGGCCCAGAGCCCCCCACCCAAGTGGGGTCTGGCTCTGGTCCAGGGACAAAACCCTGCAGCCCTCTCCCCACCTTCCTCCGGGGGGATGGACAGGGTCTTCGCCCCCAGGTGTAAGGCTGCAGAGAAGGCAGCACACAGCTCCTGCTCCCCGCCAGCCCAGCCCAGCCCAGCCCTGCCCCGTGCCCCTCACTCTCTCTTCCCTCCCTGCAGCCTCCAGGGCTCCTGGAAGCTGCAATACAAACCCTGCGCTCCTCCCACCATGACGTCAGCCACAGGTCATACCTGCTGCAGCTCCCCCTCTCCCTGCATTGACCCTTTGTTGGCAGCAGCCGGCAGGGCAGGGCAGGGCTGCTCCAAGGGGTGGAGACCCCCCCTCCCCTGCTGGGCTCAGGGAGGCACTAGTGGGGGGGGGGTTGCCCCTCCCAGCCTCACTCTGCTCCCAGCCCCCTTGCCTCAGTTTCTCCTGCCCGGTTGTAACAACCCCCTGCAGTGTCAGGCACAATAGCTACAGCCGGGGAGGAACTGATTTGGTATCGACTGTCCCAGGGGTTAGGGTCAGAGGCCAATGGGAAGGGACAAACACAAGTCCCTAGGCATAAGGACGTTCACTTAAAGCAGTTTTAAGGACAAGATCACTTTTTGAATGCAAGTCCAAACCAAGGTCTACTGTGTGCCATTCCCCCCTGCCCAGCAGGTCAGTCTGCAGGGAGAGAAAGATGGGGGGCAGAGGGAGAAAAAATTATGTGCGGGGGCATGCATGTGCACCCCCCCCAGCAGGTAAGTCTGTGGAGGAAGAAGCAGGGGAGCGGGGTGCAGATCAGGGCCCCTGGGGTGAGGAAGGGAGTGGGGCCCTGGCTGGGCCGGGTGGTGAGGCAAGCGGAGTCCCAGGGCACATGTGTCCGCGATCTGCCAAAGTCTCTCTCCTTCAGGCAGGAAACCTCCAAGAGCATGTTTCCAGCCTAGCTGTGCCTCCATTGGCCTACACAGGCCCCATCGCATTGCAAAGCATGCCCTGCATCCAGGAAAAGCCATGAAATGTGCGGATGGCTTAGCCCAGGGCAGTCAGGGGCTGCCTGGATTTCCCTTGCACTCTAGCTGCAGTTGGTGAATTTGGTGCTGGGGGCAGGGGGTTAGACAAGCCACTAGAAATCAGAGCAGGGACGGGACAGACCTCCCCCAACACACACACCCACCTTTGGTGAGGTTGGATGCAGGGGGACCCCCCGCACGGTGGGAAAGATTAGCCGCGAGGGACCTCCCTGTCGATGACTGGCTGCTGGGGGGGCATGTGCTCCCCCCCCCGCCCACTCAGGTGGCAGCAGTCACCCACGTGCAAGACTAAGGGGGAGCTGATTTACATTTGCATGGCTGCTTCGTTTTTGAGCTGGGTGTCCTGCCCCGCTCCATCTACCCCACTGCCCCTAGGAAGGATGGGAGCAGCAATTCTTAAAACCTGGGCAGGTGCCGGAACAGCTGCAAAGTGCAAAGACAAATGCGCTTTGATCGCTACATTTCAATGTATTTGTTTTACTGAGATTTGGGGGAGCTGAACCAAATCAACTCTTCTGCGACCCTGGAAAGTGCCAGTTATCTGGGATTTGACTTCCCGGCATGGCAATCTGCACCAAGGACTACAGCCACCTGCCTGCGGACGTCACCTATGACATCAAGATTCGCTGCTGCTGCGTCAATCTGCCAGCCCCTCCACCAGCAACACAGCGCCCGGGAGAGCCGGCCCGGGCCCCCAGGCCACGGCGAGCACCCGAGGCAACAACTGCGGTAGGCGCAGACCCCCAGCCCCGCGGCGCTGCCCCGGACCTGGAGACAGACTTCCCAACACCCCCTGCGCTGGCTGCGTCACGGATCTCCCGAACGGAGCACCCCTCCCCCGCCCCGAGAACCGGCGGCAGGGAGAAGCGCCGAGGGGGCGGGGCATAGCCAGGCCCCGCCCCCAC
>NW_005843435.1:10074-67358 GCF_000455745.1 Alligator sinensis
CGGAACCCCCGGGCGGGAATGGGGAGGCCCCGGGCAAGAGATGGCGGCCGCCGCCGGCCCCCGGGCCCGGATCGCGCGCGGCTCAGCCGGATTTGCTTCCGTGAGACCCAGCCAGGCGCTGCGGCCTGGCACGGGTGTGCGCGCACACAGACGCATGCGCACAAGCACGCACGTGCACGTGCAAACGCACTCATGCAAGCACATGCACACTCATACACCCACATGCGCGAATGGCCACGTGTGTGTACACGCATGCACACTCATACACATAGACACACACGTGCATGCACTTGCATGTATGGCTCAGTGTGTACACGTGCAGGCATGGACACATGCATGCATGCACACTCATACACATATGGACACATACACGTGCATGCACATTCATGCACCCGCACATGGACACATTCAAACTTGTACACACGCACATGCATATCTGGCCATATGCCCCCCCCCCATGTCCCCCTACCAGTCACCTATGGGCACATCCATGCATGGATACCTTCACACATGCATGCACACTCGTGCACATGCACACATGGACACATATAGACATGCATGCACTCATACACATGCACAAACATACATGCACATGTTCACACACACACACACACACACACACACAGCTGTCCACATGTGGGCTGCTGGGCATGGCTGTGAGGCAAGCCAGGGCAACCCCTTTCCCTTAGAACTGTGATCAACTGCACCAGAGTTGGAGCTGGAGCCGGGAGCAGGATGATTCCCGAGCCCAGAACTGCTCTACCTGCCCAGGAAGGAAGCACCAGAAGCCTGTGGCATCTCAAGGCAGGGTCTGTAGGCCTGCAGGGTGCTGGGATTGGCATGAGCTGTTTTTAACCTTTTAAACAAAGGTAAAGAAGCTCAGTTTGGAAAATCTTGGGACTTGTTAGGCTTTTGAAAAGGGGACGGGGGGGGGGGCGGTGGGAACATCCTCCTTGTGAGCAAGAGTTGCACAGTCCTTTCATACTTCCCTCTGGGGAAGCCTCCATGCAAAAAGTGTCCTGTCAGTATTTGCCCCAGACTTCTAATTCTTCCATATCCGGCCTCAGAGGGGACAAATAAGGAGAAAGAAAAATACTCCTTAAAAAATGTCCCTGTATCAGGTACAGACATAGACACAGAAACTTGCATCTGCCTTGCCAGTTTCCCCAGGAGGAAAGTGGGGTCCAGTGCAGTAGGGCAGCAGGGAGCTGGTACCCCTGGGTTGCATGTGGAGTTGCACGTGCTCTGTGTTGTGCTGCCTGTGCCCAGTCTGTTCTTTGTCCAGCATCAAGCCCTTTATGTATGGCGCTGGCGGAGCGAGAGGCAGGTTGCATTGTTCTGTGTTGCACTCTGCAGGTCCCTCCTCTGTGTCACGCCAGACAAAGGGGCCCCTTCCCCTTGATGGGCTTCAGCTGGCAGCTGGACCTGCCTGCTCCTAAACATGCTGCTGAAAAGGGATGGATCCATCAGGAGTCGGTGTCTGAGCTCCCTCCACCAGCTGCTTCAGCTTTGGACCAGACCTGGGCCCTGGGCCGTCCCACCTGGATGGAGAGCTTCATCCGATTCCAGGGTCTCAGCACAGAACTGGACCCAGCTGAAAAACAAGGCAGAGAAGCAGAAGAGGCAGCGCAAGAGACTGGAGTCTATTGAGGCTGGAGTGGCTCAGAAGTCAGTGGTAGGGGCTCCTGGGTTACTGGGGAGAAGGTGTAGGGGCTCTCTAGCTGGTGCAGTCCCCTCACAGCCAGTGCTGAGCCCAGTGCCCCACTGCAGTACTGGGAGAGCTGTGCTAAGGGAGCAGGATTAGGGCTCTGTCATTCTCAGTCACCTCTGCCCCAAGTGCCACATCTTTGCTAAGACTGAGGACGGGTCTGCATCTCTGTTCTTCAGCCACCCTAAATATCCTCCTCTACCTGCCCAAGCCGCACAAACTGCCCCTCTCCATCTACATTACCTCGAGGTGGCAGCAAGCAGAAAGCATGAGAGAGACAAGTAGTGGACGGGCTGATTCCTAGAATGGCTCTATGTGGTGGAGCTCTTCCTATTTCTTTTCCTTGGGTGGAGCCCTCCTAGGACTTAGTCTCCCTACTTTGTCATCTGTTTTGCCATTAGCTCATAAGCAAGGAAAGACAGACCTATTTGCTGCACCGTGACAGCAGGATGAGGCCCACCAGGAATGTCAGACCATCCTTATCAGCTAAAGAGAGGTCACTAGGTACGCAGCAAGTGTTTGGGATGACAGGTTTAAAAACAGGGAGGTAAGGGAAGGTTACAGGTCAGTAACCAAGTGCCAGGGAAAGATACGGAGCAAAGAGTCCCAGCCAGCACCCACTGCTCCTCGGTGGCATTTAGGGAGCCAGTGGACTTCATCTAGTGAAATTCTGCTCCTAAGTCCACAGAAAGGAAAGAAAGAGCCTCACAGTTGCCCAGGTCCCCTCTAGCCAGCATCTCCGTCCTGATCTCATAGAAGGACAGTTTGGCCAAGGCCCGAAGGAGATTTACTAGGGGGTCCCCATGGTTTTGTGGTGCTACGGATGGAGTAAAGTGAAGCTGAGTCAGTGGTTGAGAGTGAGGTGCTATAGAAATGTTACTGGTGCCGTTCTTGTGCTTACAGTTGGGGAAATTATGAATGCTCAGGAGGGAAGGGCTGACAAGAGGGAACCTTGATGCTCAGGGAATTTGAGTATTTTGCTCAGGCTTTTTAACACACAGGATCTGCAGGCCTGGGCTAGAGGGCTGTTCTGTCCTTTCCTGTTACCGTGTTGTGTGGTGCTGGGCACCAGTTAACCAGCTACCCTACCCCAACCTGCATTCCAGCACTGACCGCCCCCTGTATAAATAGCCTTTATAATCGTCAACACAGTAAATAGCTGCACTTTGTTAAATAGCTGTGGGGTAGTTTATATGGAGATGGATACTGATTTCTCTCTCAGCATCCTCTTTGCTTTTTCTCTTTCCCAGGTGCCTCAGAGGCGGTCTAAGGCATGGGTACCAAAAGATGTGGTTTTGTATGACATCCCCACTGCACCCGGTCAGAAAAAAGGTACACTGGGGAAAATGTCATTCCTTGTGCCCCCTCAAGTCCCCTTCTGGTATAGGCATCCCCTGTCACGCAGGTACATCCTGGAGCAACCTTCCTGTCTGTCCCTGCTCCCTAAGCCAGACATTGACACTGCCTCTAGAGAGAGGTTGTTAGAGACATTTGTCTTCAGGGCTAACCATATTTTGCTCTTACCACAGATACGTCAGTGCCCCTGCCAGCGTCCTACAGTCCCCGCTATGTAGAAGCTGCGTGGTATTCGTGGTGGGAGAAGGAAGGCTTCTTCAAACCAGAGTATCAGGTGAAAATATCCCCTCAGTTCCAAGCCCCACCCTCAAGATGAGCTGTAAAAGAGCTCAGTATGGTACTGGGAGTACTGTGCAGCAGGAAGTTGAGGAGCAGGGGTTCAATATTGTGCTCTTCCCTCTGTCGGTGCTGGGCCAGTGCTCCACTGGGTGCTAGAGGTACTGCTTAACACACACTTTCTTTATGTCTCAGAGCCAGCAGCCTCAGAGGAAAGCAGAGACCTTTTCCCTCTGCATCCCCCCACCTAATGTCACTGGGTCCCTGCACCTGGGTCACGCCCTCACTGTCGCCATTGAGGACGCATTGGTACGGTGGTGAGTAATGGTTCCAGGGGGCAGCGGACGAGTCTGGGACCTTTTCCCTCTAGGGCATGATGGCTTCAGCCTGACTCAGGCTGGAGGAATTGGTTAATTTGGGTTGGGCAGTGAGGTATGATGCCTGGGGTCTTTCCCATCTGGGATGCTGGCTCTGATCAGATGCCAGAGCAGGTTTGCAGTGAATGGGATGCAGGTGGCTGTCAGTATTTTGTGTGTGTGTTTGTTTTGCAGGCATAGGATGCGTGGTGATACAGTGCTGTGGGTGCCAGGATCAGATCATGCTGGAATCGCCACTCAGGTAAGATGCAGTAATTATCTGGATTCCAGATGTATTAGTAGGCTGGCTACTGATCATATAGGCAAGGGGCAGGTCTGCAACTTCAGCTGTTATTGTTTACATCCCAAAACCTCAAGAGTAAAAATATATCCCAGTGTCCATCTGGCTAACTACAACAGCACAATATAGATCGGGGCAGGCAAAATGCAGCCCGCAGGTCAGATGTGGCCCGCCATGCCATTTTATACGGCCTGCGGGGCCCCTAAAAATTATAAAAATTTAATTTTTATCTGCCCCATGGCTGCCAGTCATGCGGCCCTCGATGGCTTGCCAAAACTCAGTAAGCAGCCCTCCGCCCAAAATAATTGCCTGCTCCTGACAGATTCTGAACTGTACTACTTGGGCAGACTCAGGAAGGAGGAGGCGGGTGGCACAGAGACTGGCAGCAGGTTTTCTTGGGTTTCTTGATTTCTCTGATCTTCCCTCCAGTCCATATTTCATATTTATTCTTGGTTTGCACTGACAAATGCACTTTGATTGGTACATTTAAATGTCTTTGTTTTACTGAGATTTGGGGGAACTGAACTAAATCAATTCTGTGGCCCTAGAAAGTACCAGTTTTATCTGGGATTTGACATCCTCATGAAAATTAACGTTTTCAGAAGGAAGAATTTTTATTTCCTCCTTTCACCAGCTACGAATGTCACTTATGACCTTCCTGTTTTCTTTTCACTTTTCATTTATCATCTCTATCCTTGTTCTTACAGTTTATCTAGGACAGTGGAGGCCAGCCTTTCTGGGAGGAATGCCAAAAATTAGCCCCATGCCATGGGCACTTTTCTCTGCCCAGTCTGCTGCTCTGTAGATCTGTCAGCTGGTCTGCTGTCTGTCCGCTCCCTGATTTGGCAGGTGCCAAGCACAGTGGCTGCCCATGACTCTTGTGCTGCAGGTTGGCCACACCTGATTTAGGAGATTAAACAAAAATACATCAACACAACCTAAGATAGCACAGCACACAATGTAGAGACAGGCCCCTGGCAGGCCTTATTTTTGTCAGGCTCACAGTGGCCCCCATGGTGCAACTGGGGATAATGGAATTTCCTGCTGCGTGTGCCAGATCAAAGAGGAACCCAACAAATTCAGTGGAGAACAGGGGAAACTCTCCCATCCCCAGCTGTGTACTCATTTAAAGTGGCATCCAACACCTGAGACCCAGGGTGCCTCCTGGGATAGAGTAGGGGGCAGCTAGGTTTGGGACCAAGATCCTGGGACTGCCCCATTTCAGATTCCAAGTTCAGCTGAGCGTCAGGAGCTGGCACCAGGAGGCTCCAGACTTAGTTCAGTTCAGGGATTCCTCCAGCCCAATCCTGAGGATCAGGGTAAGGAAGGCTTGGACCCTGCAGTTGCCCCTTGTCCTGAGGCTCGCTGGGACCTGGCACCTTTAATGAGCTTTGCACTGCAGCTCCTGTGGAGCATAGCAGTTTGGGACTATTGGCTCCTAATGTTTCCTTCAGCTTCTGAGTTACTACTAGGCCTTAGTGGCTAGTTGGCTGGTGCCAAAGCCTGGTATGTCCATGCTCTGTTTGTAATTGTAGTTGAAAGGGGACAAATTGGGACCTTCCTCCACATCGTCCCTCCTCAAACAGGACGATGGCACCATGGTTCCATCACCCTACCTGAGGATCAAGCTTCCCCTTACATTCAGCCGTGGGAACCTGGCACTACTCGCTGATCGTGGTTCAGTTGTCCTCGTGCCCTTTCAGGTTTCATCCGCTCTTTGCCTTTTGTCCAGCTTCTCCAACTGTAACTTAGGAATAGCTTCCCAAAAACCAGCTTCTTTTCTTTTGGATCCAGCACAGTCCTCCCATGGGGAGTGACCCAGTTGCTTTGCTTTGCCTCAGTATGGAGAGCCCTTTTCCTCTTCACTTGTTCTTTGTATCACCTACACTCTTCTCAGCTCTTCTCTTTTGTCATCAAGGAGCTAACAGCAGATCCTCAGCCTCTGCATACACACCACCTTTCTAACAGTAAAACATTGTCTTCATAGTCCCTCGAAAATCTTTAAAAGGTTGGCCTATGTTGTATATCAGCCTCCTGTGGCTTGATAAGCGATCCTACAGAAATGCCCCCGTTGTTTCACCCTCTTGGAGGGCACAGGCTAGCTGTCCTCACCAGTGTCCAAAATGGCTGCAACCAAAGGTTTTTCATCGTGGTTTGGGCTGACCTATTGCCTTTGCTGATTGAAGGGTATTGACTCCATTTCTCCTGTACTGATCCAGGGATATCAAAATAGCACTCTAAAAGGAAGGGATGTTGGAGTGGCAGAAAATATAGGGCATCTATTAACTCTTACAACTAAGATTTTTACCAGCCAACACCCATTCATTCAGGTGATTACAGACATACAATCATGTAGACAGCAAGGCCTATACAACATCCTGCATTACCAAACCTTCACTGGATGTGGGTCACTCTCACTGGTCCTCTCCAAAGATTTTACTCACACCCCCTTTTTTTACATCCAAGTAACTATTGAGCCATGCAGAAACCAACTGACTGCCTAAAACAGCTATTCTGGCACCTGCCTAGGTTTTAAGAATTGCTGCTCCCATCCTTTCTAGGTCCAGTGGGGTAGAGCAGGGCTGGCCACCCATCTCAAAAACAAAGCAGCCATGCAAATGTAAATCAGTTCCCCCTTAGTCTTCCACAGGGGTGACTGCTGCCGCCTGAATCGTGGGGGGCACATGCCTCCCCAGTGTCCAGTCAGTGACGGGGTGCCCCTGTGGCCAATCTTGCTGACCAGGAAGCGTGAGTGGCACTCCTGGAAATGTCAGCGGCACTTCTGGCACCCCCATACCCTGGCCGGTGCTCGCAGGGGGTGTACTGGTGCTCTCACCTGCCCCCCCGCCCGTTGCCTAAGCGGGGAAAGCTGCCTGTCAGGGGGTGCACCAGTGCTCTCAAGGGGTGCCTATGGATCCCCCTACACATTGCCATTCGTCTTCCACATGTGGATAAGGCTGGGTGCTTGCTAGGCAGGGCCCACTGGAGGGGAGGGCAGGTGGTTAGACATGGGTTGGTGTCTCTATTTACTCTCTTCTCTGGCAGGCGGGGGAAGAGAGCAGGATCTGGAAAGAGCGGGGAGCCCGGCGGCAGGACCTGACACGAGGGGAGTTCTTCTCTGAGGTCTGGAAGTGGAAAGAGGAGTGAGTAGACACCAGGTCTCAGCACCCTGAGGGAGAGCTGGTCCTGGCTGGCACTAGGGAGTGTTGTGCTGTGGGGATTGGGGAGCATCTTCCCTTGCAGTCATTGCTTACCCCAGTGTGGTATTTTGGGGCACTGTACTGCAGGGAGTGGTGTGGGGACTCAGTAGGGGAACTCATATGTTTTACTCGGTGCTATAACCAGTGTACCCACCTCTACCTAGGAAAGGAAATGAGATTTTCCAGCAGCTCAAGGCTCTGGGGGCATCTCTGGACTGGGACCGAGCTTGCTTCACTATGGATTCTGTGAGTGTCTGAAATGCAAAGATAGTACCGACTGTGATCCAGGACTCCTGAGCTCTGTTCCCAGCTCCGGGGGAGCTGGGAGTGGAGTTAAGCAGAGGGGCTGGGAGCCTTTACTCCTAGGTCCTCTCCCCAGGTCTGAGAGGGGTGTGGGAGCTAATGGAGTCCCCTTGAGACCCTTACCAAACTCTCTGCTCTTTCTTCCTCATGCACAGGGGTTCTCAGAGGCGGTGACAGAGGCATTTGTGCGATTGCATGAGGATGGACTGGTGTATCGAGCACAGCGCTTGGTGAACTGGTCATGTGCCTTGCGCTCAGCCATCTCTGACATAGAGGTGAGTGCAGGGTCAGGACCATGCTGGGGGTTAGGGGAGGGTCTCTTGTGCCCTCTTCTCCCCAGCCCTCACAGCTGTTTCCCCGACAGGTGGAAAACCGGCAGCTCCAAGGCCGCACAATGCTGTCTGTGCCAGGCTGTCCAGCCGCAGTGCCCTTTGGGGTCATGGTCACCTTTGCCTACAAAGTGGAAGGAGAGGAGGGTAAGTATCCAGGCTGAGTAGGATTGGGAGGGGTTGAGCCCCTTGTGACATTGCCACCTAGCTTTGGCTCAGCTGCCCCTCAGTGCTGGGCAAATGATCTGTCTGTGACCCAGCTGCTACACCCCATAAGCACCTGCATTTCTAATTATAATTTGGTACGTGACTTTCCCTGCTTTCTGCTCTCTTCTTTCCATGTCTGTGCTGGAGAAAGACCAGGAGCTTGCCGTTGCCACAACCCGTCCAGAGACTATGCTAGGGGACGTGGCAGTAGCTGTCCATCCTAATGACCCACGGTACTTGGTAGGTGCAAAGAAAGGGATCCATGTTGACCCCTTGGTGGGGGGTCCTTTAGGGTGCAGAGTGGGGACACGCTTAGGTGGGAGGTCATCTCCATATTGCTGGATGGTGGAGCCTCTAGATCAAGGCAGTTTTTAGGGGTATGGACACACGTAACACGTAGACTTATTTAAACGCAGTTTAAACCTTAAGTAGTTAGATTTACAAGCCTGTTAAACCAGGGTAGAGCTGCCTGGAATGGATCAAAAGTGTACCTGGAAAATCAAGCCCTCTTGAGCCAAATCACTATGAACCAGGCCAGTATTCTACATAGACACTAGCTGTTGCGTGGCATGAGTTTGCCCTTCCAGACATCCCACACTGCATTGTTCCTCAACACCTCCCTCAGTGCCCCACTCTCCTTCCCTCCCCCAGTGGCTACAACCAGCCACTTCTGGTATGCGGCCAGAACACTGCCTGTTTTGTTGGCACTTTTTTATCAAGGAGCTCCCTGGCTCTGCTTGTTCAATAGAAGCTATCTTTCTAACAGCCAGCTGTACCCTCATTCCCTCTGCATATCCAATCACTTCCCTCCCCCATATACGCACCCCAGCTCAGGCAAGCAGACTGGTCACTTGCAGGCTATAGAAGTTTTATCAAACTCATCTTTAAGAAAGCAGGGAAAACAGGAAAGTGCAAATGCCCTCAGTCACAAGTCACCCACCCCTCCGGAGTCCCCAAAGTGTGGACACAAGCACTCCCCACCCACTTACCTGCTGTGGGACACGGGGCTGAATGCTGACTCATCCCCTGATGTCTGAGCCACAGCACAGCTCTGATTGAACTGGTTTAATGGGATGCATTGATTGCTTCCATACTTGGATGACCAGGCTAAGTGTAACATGTGAAAAGAGCCCTCATCACTCTGTTTGCTAAGAAACAGGTTTTGGGGCTCTCTGCTTTAGCTACAATTCTGCAGCTTGGCTTGGGCCCTTTGAAAATGGCCAGGGTTGACAGCAGGAGAGGATTCCCTTCTCCATACCAGCAGGGATGTGCTGTTGTGGGAGGGTAGAAAGGTGAGAACTCCTCATCATGGAGGCAGACTCATGTCTCCTAAGAGACACAGGTGGGTTACTAGCCATGCAAACATAGGAGTGGGGTCTCCATGGAAGGAGGGTCATAGTCACGGAGACAAGGGGCACAGATCTCTTTGTAGAAGAAGTGGAAGCATAGCCATGGATATAGGGGATATCTCTGGGAGAAGTTAATTGTAGCCATGATGGTGGGATGGGGTTTCTTTGTGGGAGAAGTGGGTCATGACTTTGGGGATTGTGGCACCTGTGGAGGTGACGGAGAGCAATGGATCTTGGCTTGACATCCCTTTATTTTGGCAGCATCTCCATGGGAAAATGGTTCAGCACCCATTCACTGGGCGCCTCTTGCCCATCATTGTAGATCCCATGGTAGAGCAAGACATGGAGACAGGTGAGCATCAAGCCTCCTACCCTGTGGGCTCTGGAGGCAGGGTTCTGGGCAAAGTGGGAGTGGGTGTTGGTGTTGGTGCTGGCAATGGCATCAAGATATCAGTTCAGTAGTCTTTCCTCTTCATTTCATCCCCTCCAGGGGCTGTGAAGGTGACCCCAGCCCACAGCCGTGCTGACTATGAGCTGGGCAAGGTGCATGGGCTTCCCCTCATCTCTGTGATCGGGGAGGACGGCTCCATGACAGCTGAGTGTGGGGACTGGCTACAGGTGAGAGTGCCCCTTACCCCTGGCCCATAGCACCCTGCCATCCTGGTTCATGTGCTGGTGCCCCATAATTTTGACACACAGGCCCATGCTGGTGCCTCTCAGTTATGACCCACCACCTCCCTGCTTTACTCTTGCTGGTTTGTTCCCTGCCAGGGGCTGAATCGCTTTCTGGCCCGTGACAAAGTAGTGTCTGCCTTGAAGAAGAAAGGCCTGCTCCGGAGCATGAAGGGCCATGCCATGGTGCTGCCCCTCTGTAGGTAATGCATCCTTTTAACCTGTAAGTGCTGTTGTACCCTATATCAAGCCAAGGTGGGCATTGTGCTACATGGATAAGGGCAGAGGTCTTGATAAGGGGTGCTCTCCTCTCACAGTTAGTATTGACCCCAGTACCCCCTTGGGAGCTAGAGGGGTGTTGTGCTATAGGGAATGGACATGGGATATGCCAGAATATAGCAAGCAGGTCTGTATTTTTTTTCTGTCACACAGTCGCTCCGGGGATGTGGTCGAGTACCTGTTGAAGAGCCAGTGGTTTCTGCGGTGTGAGGGTATGGCCCAGAGGGCCCTAGATGTGAGTAGTGGTAATGGTCCCTTGACTGAAAATTCCTATGACTATCACTCAGCATGGGTGTACTGACTCCCATCCCAGCCCTGCTCTAGCCTTTGAGCCTCACTCCTCTCCTGGAGCATGGGATAGGACCCAAGAGGCTCTGTTCCCTGTTTCTTATATAACCCCCTCCATCCCACTGGCTTCCCAGAGCTGGGACTAGAACCCAGGAGTCCTTGACCCTTGGCTTCTTCCTGCTCCAGCTATTAATTCATCTGAGTCTGATTTTTCACTTAAGCCAGGAAGTTGCCTTCATACCGGGCAGGGCAGAACTTTGATTTGCAGCCTTTAGCTGACATTTCTGATTTGGGATAGGTGGATGGGTCTCTATGAGGATTCTTGAATCTCATATTTAGCAAGAATGGGATACTGAGGCTCTCCTCTGAGCAAATCCGCTCCAAGTCTGGGAGCTGCACTGACTTCTGTTCTGTCTTCTCTCGTGGTTGTTCTGCTCTCCAAGTTGCATTACATCTTCACTCTTTGTCCTCTCAGGCTGTGGCATCAGGGCATCTGAAATTCACCCCAAAATTTCACGAGAAGAACTGGAGCACTTGGCTTTCCAACATCAGGTGAGGAGGCTTCCTGAAACTTTTTCTAACCACTGGACTCCACTCTACTTCCTGATTTGGGAGAGAACCCAGGATTTCTAACTCCCAGGTCTTCCATTCTGTCCTTTGCCACAGAGCTTGTCTCTGTCTAGTTTTGAGCATCCCTGCAAGAATACACTGGCAAATAAACTGCTTGGGCAGCATTGCTTGGTCACAGCCTCTAAGGGGACAGTCCATCTATGAAGCAGCAGAAGGACTAACCTGACGTGAAACAACATCAGTGGCTTAGTTGACTTTTTTTTTCTACTTGTAGTGATTGGTGTATTTCCCGACAGCTGTGGTGGGGCCATCAAATTCCAGCCTACCAGGTGCCCGTTACACAGTCACGTGGCTTGGAGAAGGTAAACCCCTTTCTGGAATGTCATTGGCTGCAGATACTTGGCTATGGGGAGATCCTGACCACTTCAGTGCTGTGGGGAGTTGGGGGCAGGTGCAGTGGTCTCATCTCTGGCCTCTGCTAGCAGGGCAGCACTATAAGCAATGGGGTGGTGGGGAGGGTTGGCTGTGGAAAAAAATCCCAACTATCCAGACAGGGGTACTTTACTTGACTCTTGACATTAAAACTTTTCCCCCTTTGTTTCTTAGGATGAGAATGGTGCATTGTGGGTAGTGGGCAGGACAGAGGCTGAAGCCCGCAAGAAAGCAGCAGGGATTCTGGGGAAACCAGAAGAGGAAGTGGAGTTGGTGAGAGGTAAAAACAGAAGAGGACCCATGTGGTCCCAACAATCACAATCAGAGCTGAATCTCACCTCCCCACTTCTGCCTCTCACATCTGCTTAGGAAGTAGTGCTAGGGAGTGCAGTACTCAATTTGTATTTGCCCAGTCCTTTACCCATCATGCTTGGTTTCTTCCAGGGGTCTCATGCTCGTTTTTTTCCAGGGTAGACCCCAGTGTCAGTTTTGAGAAGAGGTGGGTGCAAGGTTTAGATGTCCTGGGGAGCAGGGGAGGGAGGTATAAACCTTAAGATGTTGCCTCCAATTTCAGCTTGTTACAGAGCCAGGGCAGTCACCCTAATGGGGACAGGTGAAATGCCCAGAGGTAAACAAAGTCACTAGCCCCTTAGAGGCATAGTGTGATGTTGCTTAGGTCTCCAGTGAGCTGCCTCCCCTTAGGGCACCTGTTCTCCAGCTGAGCCAGAGGCCCATGGGCTGATGATCTGTGCTCCATGTTTCCAGATCCCGATGTGCTGGACACCTGGTTCTCTTCTGCACTCTTCCCTTTTGCGGCACTAGGCTGGCCCCACCAGGTGAGTGACACGGGTGTGATGGGACAGGCAGGGGCTATTGGGGATGGTGCGTCTATACTGGGACATTTGGAGGCTGAGGTAGAAGGGCCAAGGTAGAAGGCCCTTTGGTCCATATAGGGTCGAGTGACTGACACTGGTCCTCTCCCCAGACCAGCGACCTCCAGAACTTCTATCCCAACAGCCTCCTGGAGACGGGGAGCGACCTGCTTTTCTTCTGGGTGGCTCGGATGGTGATGCTGGGGCAGCAACTCATGGGAAAGCTGCCGTTCTCTCAGGTGGGTGTACTGGTGGGAGCAGGGGGTTAGGGGTCAGGAGTGACGGATATTGGCTTAGTTGCTGACATGGTTGATTTATTCATTTATTTCTCTCTGCCCCTTCCCAGGTTTTCCTCCACTCCATTGTCCATGATGCACATGGGAGGAAGATGAGTAAATCACTGGGGAATGTGATTGACCCCCTGGATTTCATTCATGGGGCCACGCTGCAGGTACCACTCTTCACAGACATGCATACATGCTCAGTCCTTAAACACTTCTGTACTTTCCTTGTGGCAAGAGACCGTAAAATAACACACCAATCTCTACAACCCCTCTCCCCCACCCCAAAGAGACCTATCAGTAACAAACCAGCCCAGCACCTCCTGAAAAGAGACGATAATAATGCATGTGTGATATACTTCACAATAGCGCATCCTTCCATATCAGGTCTGCCCCTAATCTCTCTCTCCTTGGTACAGGACCTGCAGGGGAGGCTGCAGGGTGGGCATCTGGATCCCCTGGAAGCTGCCATTGCTGCAGAGGGACAGGTGGGTCTTTCTCTTTCCCCTGATTCCTAGCAGTCGGCTCCCTCCCACCTTTGACTTCCTTTTCTATTCCGCTGTAGAAGCGAGATTTTCCACAGGGCATCCCCGAATGTGGCACCGACGCACTCAGATTTGCACTGTGCTCCCACAATGTCCGAGGTAAGAGTGGGTTCATCTGGCTTCTGGGGCATTCTTCTCACAGGAGGCACCAGCCCTAGAGCAGGGTGGGGAATGGGCTGTAGGGCCTTTTGCCTCTCTTGGGCATGGGCTCTGATGGAGCCCCAGGCTGGGGGTGAGTAGGACACAGGGTCTTTTACCCCTACAGAGTTCCAGTTCCAATCTGTGGGGTTACTGCCCGGCTCAGGGAATGGGACAAAGGGTCTTTAATCTCCAGGGGATGCCAGCTCCGATCCAGACTCATGACAGTGGTACTGGCTGAGGCCTTTACCCCTCTGTGTTGCCCCTAGGGGATGACATTAACCTGGATGTGGATGTGGTGCTGAGCTCCCGTCACTTCTGCAACAAGGTGTGGAATGCTGTCAAATTCACGATGAGGGCCCTAGGAGAGGGGTTTACCCCGCAGGCCCCCAGTCAGGTAATGGTTACCTCTGCTGGGTGGGGCAGGGCAGGGCAGGGCGGGGGGAGGTGCTGCAGCGGGTGACATGGAGCATAAACAGGATTGCTTCTTGTGCTCTCTGCTGAGTGTGGGCAGTACTGCAGGGGTCCAGCTGAATAGGTAAACATGGCTGTTTCTGCCCAGTATGGATGATAGTGTGTGGCAAGGACTTGAGGGGGATACTGGGTCATCTTGCCTGCACTATGGCTGGATAGTACTGCATGGTGCACAGTCCAGTGGGGAGCAGAAGGACATCAGTTGCTCCCACTGGTGGGGATGGGTGCTATTGCAGGGGGGTGTGATGTGTGGAGTAGCTTGCATCTTGTGTCCTCCCCTGGTCATGGGTGGTACTGCTGGGCACTGTATACTGGGGAGGCAAGAGCACTGGATGCTAGTGGATTCCTTTGGGAGCAAATGGTTCTTCTAGCAGGCAGCCATGAGCAGTAAAGATTTCCCTCTACCCTGGAAGGGGTCCAATCCCTTGCCTTGTGCCTCTGCCACCCAGGTCTTCCCCTGCTCCCCGATGGAGCGGTGGATACTGAGCCATCTCTACAACACGGTTGCATACTGTGACCAGTGGTTTGGCGAGTACGAGTTCCATTGCATCATCTCTGCTATCCACAGCTTCTGGTTGAACAAATTCTGCAGCGTGTACCTGGTGAGTGTGTGTTCCCTGCTGGTATGGGTTCAAATCCTGCCCTCCAAGAGCAGTGTTGTGAGGTTTCCTAGCTCTTGACCTAGTTTCCATGTGTTCATAAACAATGTAGTCATGAGAAGTCTGGGGAATAAGCAGGTCAGGGTGGAATGGCATCTGTAGAACTGTTCAAGTGTTAGAGCCCAGGGCTTGGAGAGCAAAGGAGGAGGTGTCAGGTGGGGTTGCGATTCACCAGCACAGCTGTGTTTGTGGTGGACCTGGACGCTGGTAACTTGTCAGGAGAAAGTGAGATACCAGCTTCAATGTGCCACTTTCTTGCGTTCATTCCCTCGTGCTACTTATTCCATGCATCCATCCTGTGCAACTGAGTGTAGTCCATCCATCCATCCACCCACTCAGCTGTCCATTTGGCTTAACCCAGCCCAACATAGCCATCCAGGTGTGCACTCAAACAGCCATCCATCCCCCTTGCCCAATGCAGCCTATTGAGCTCCACCAACCCAATTTGCTCATCCATTCACCTGTGTAACACAGTCCAAGGTAGCCAGCTTGCAATAGCTGGTATCTATATGGGCATTTCCATTTTGGTCTGTGGTTCTTTTTCCCCCACTTGGCAGGAGTCAGTGAAGCCTGTGCTGAGTAGTGGAGACCAGTTTCAGATCCTGCAGACCTGCCAGACTCTCCTCACCTGTACTGACCTTGGCCTGCGCCTTCTCTCACCCTTCATGCCCTATCTGACGGAGGAACTGTGGCAACGACTCCCTAAGCCGGATACAGGCTCCTTTCCCAGTGTCTGTGTAGCCAGCTACCCCTGTGCTGACCAGCTGGTGGGTGTCTGCTGTGAAGATGTTTTGGGGTTGGGACCCGTTAGATCTGGGTTCAGTTCCCAGTTTTGCCACTAGTCCCCTGTACAGCCATGGTCAGGTCTCTTGGCATTTCCAAGCCCCCTGTGTACTGTGAGGAAAAACCCTCTGTACATATACTTGAAGTGAGCTGTCTGAGGTAGGGGAGTTTCTCCCTTTGTGTCTGTGCAGTGTCTGGCACAACAGGGCCCTGATCCCAGCAGAGGCAGGGGTTTGTCACTAGGGGTGCTCACAGCGTCCAAGCAAACCAGTGGAAAGTGGGGGCAGGCAACAGGGATAGATGGTTGGTTTTGTCAGCTGGGAAAGCAACACCCATTTCTCAGTGCAGGCTCATTGGCATAACCCTGAGGAAGAGGCCAATTTCCTGTTGGTGGAAAAAATCATCCAGACAGTGCGTAACCTGAAGATGACCTACCAGCTGACAAATGTATGGCTGCCTGGTAAGCAAAAGGGAAGTCTGCCTCCAAGAGGTAGCCCAGACTTAACAGCCCAACGATGGGGGACTGAGTGCTGGTTGGACTGAGAGCCCAGCAAGCTATGTTCCTGTATACTACTGGATACTCCTTTCTCTATGGCTCCCAGAATGCACTGGGATTATTCCTGTTAGTTACTGGTGCGGCGGTAACTCCACTTTTATGGCTCCCCCCCTCCATTAAGACTGAGTCTTATCAGGATGGAGAGCAGATGAATTCCCAGAATGCCCTGGGGTCAGTGGCATGCCATTGGCCATCACTCTGGTTCTGATCACTTTCTGTCTAATCTAGCAGCATGGCCAAGTTCTCAAAATACCCTAGGGTGGGCAGCCTGCCATCCCATTGGCTGCTGAGGTGACGATTTCCATCTTTTGGTTGCTACATGTAGGGGCTACAGCCAGCACCGTACCTAGACTCCTGGTGGCCCCGGGTGAACTTTCAGTATCAGGCCACACTTCACCAGAGATAATGATAATAATAATAATAATTATTTTCACCATTTTTGGGCCCCCTTTCTGTCTGGGCCCCAGGTGGTTCACCCATGTCTGTATCCAGTCCTGGCTACAGCTCCCAGCATGCTCTGGCAGGGCTTGGGCAACCAAGGTCAGTCTAGTCCCATCTTGTTTCCTTCAGTACAATGAATTTGGTCATCGCAGGGGTGACTACAGTTCCCAGCATACACTGGGAGATGTAGATGTAGGGTCAGAAGGGACCATGTAGATCTTCTAGTCCAACCCCCTGCCTGGGCAGGAGAGAAAACTGGGCTCAAACGACCCCAGCCAGGTAAACGTCAAGCCTCCTCTTAAAGAACCCCAGGGTAGGAGCCAGCACCACTTCCCTTGGAAGCTGGTTCCAGATCCTGGCCGCCCTGACTGTGAAATAGTGCCTTTGGATGTCTAGTCTAAACCTACTCTCTAGCAACTTATGGCCATTATTCCTTGTTACTCCGGGAGGCGCTCGGGGGAACAAGGTCTCTCCCAAACTCCACTGGTCCCCCCCTAGTAAGTTTATAGATGGCCACCAGATGCCCCCTCAGTCTTCTCTTGCAAAGGCTGAACAGGTTAAGGTCTCGTAGCCTCTCCTCATAGGGTCTGCCCTGCTGTCCCTGGATCATGCGAGTGGCCCTCTGGACCCTCTCGATGCTGTCCACATCCCTCCTGAAGTGCGGTGCCCAGAATTGGACGCAGTACTCCACCTGCGGCCTGACCAGTGTTGCATAGGGAGGATCACCTCCTTGGCCCTGCTTGAGATGCATCTGTGCAGGACAAGGTACGGTTAGCCCTACTGACTGTGTTCTTGCATTGTCAGCCCATGTTCATCTTGGAGTCAGTAATGACTCCAAGATCTCTTTCTGCCACCGTGCTTTCGAGAAGAGAGTTCCCCAGCCTGTAGGTATGCTGCTGGTTCCTACTGCCCAAGTGCAGCACCCTGCACTTGTTAGTATTGAATCCCATCTATTTTCATTTGCCCACCCCTGTAACCTGTCTAGGTCCTGCTGTAATCTGTCCTTCCCTTCTAGTGTGCCCACCTCACCCCAAATCTTGGTGTTGTCTGCGAATTTAAACAGGCTGCTTTTCACCCCATTGTCCAAGTCGCTAATAAAGAAATTGAACACTTTGGGCCCAAGAACCAAGCCCTGGGGGACCCCAGTGCCCACTTCCTTCCAGGTCGAAAACGACCCGTTCACTACCTCTCTGGGTGCGGCCCTCCAGCCAATTTGCAATCCATCTGACTGTGTAGGCATCGATGCCACAGTCACCTAGCTTTTTAACGAGAACGGGGTGGGAGACAGTGTCAAAGGCCTTCCTGAAGTCCAGAAAGACTACATCCACCGCGACACCTGCGTCCAATGATTTTGTGACCTGATCATAGAAGGCAATCAGGTTGGTCTGACAGGACCTGCCCCCAGTGAAGCCATGCTGGTTGCCCCTGAGCATCATCCCCCTTCACAGATATGGTCCTGGATAATTTTCCATTTTTTCTCAAAGAGCTTTCCCAGGATCGAAGTAAGACTAACGGGTCTATAGTTGTCCGGGTCTTCCCTTCTCCCTTTTTTGAAAATGGAGACCACATTGGCCTCCGAGTCATCTGGCACCTGGCCAGAGCACCACAAGTGCTTGTAAATCTGTGCTAGGGGCCCCGTGATAGCCCCTGCCAATTCCTTCAACATCCTGTGGTGGAGAGCAACTGGACCTGCTGATTTGAACACATCCAGCCCCTCCGGAAGTTCTCGAGCCTGGTCCTCCCTGACCCTAGGCTTGGTGGAGTTTCTCCTGAGTCCGTCCTGAATCTCGATAGGGGAGTCCCAGTCCCTGCACAAGAAAATAAAGGCAAAGAAATTGTTGAAGAGGTCTGCTTTCTCCTCTGGTGCGACCACCAGATTGCCAAGCATATCCTGCAGGGGACCCACATTACCCGGGGCCTTTTTCATGCTCCCTATGTATTTAAAAATGGAGCAGCCTTCCTTTACTAGGTGATGGGATATCTCTTTTTCTTCTGCAGTGTTCCTCCTGTGCCTGAACCCAGCTTCCCGTGTGGTGTATGAGGAGTATCGGGACCCTTTGCAGACCTTATCCAAGGCTGGTTCGCTGAAGCTTCTCTCGTGCCCTTCAGAAGCACAGCCTCTCACAGGCTGGGTAGGGAGCAGAGTGAATGGCCACACTGAGGTCTATCTGGATGTGAAAGTAAGAACGAGGCACAGTCTCCAGGCTTCAGGGCAGGTGTTGGGGATGGCAGGGTGAGGCTCAGGGAGCTTTATCACCTTCTGCCCCTCATTGGATGGTATAGCTCATTGAGGTGTGTTGTGGGAAAGGTTTTGCTTTCCTCTGGAGCAGTGGTGATCCACCCAGTGGGGGAGGTTGGAAGGGTAGGGTGGGCAGCTTTCTGACCCCATATGGGATCTGGCCTGTAGATGGGACCTGTGCTACTCATCCAGCCCTCATGGCTGAAAGGTTGAACACCAACCTGCTCTGTAGCATCCAGTTATTGGCCAGTATAAGAGGCAGGATCCTGGACCAGATGGGCCTGCTGGTCTGATCACTAGATGTAAGGCTGGATGAGTCAATTGGTCTGATCTGTGGTAGCAGGGAGGAGGCAGGTGAGACTCCTAGAGCTCATTGGTCTGTAGCGGGCCATAACTGGGCTCATCCATCTGATACAGGACAACGGAGGGGGCAGCAAGAGTTTCTAACCTGCATGTCTGACCTCAGGTCTGAGGTGGAAGGGGGCCAGGAATAAGGGAGAAGACAGGAGTGGGGGACATAACTGGATTTAGGTTACTTGGAGCCTGATTCCCCTTGCTCTGAGGGGTAAATCCAGCCATTGGCAAGAGTGCTTTAAAGAGATTGAGTCTGTGGATTGATTGTACCCTGGAGTACGTGTCCTTGTTCTCCACTCCAGTATGAGGATGCGGTACTCAATACCACCATTAAGGGGGAGGCATGGTTACCACCCATTTTACCTGGCTTCTCAACATTTTTCTGTTCTCTCCTGTACAATCCCAGGCGCTGATTGACCCCAAGGTAAAGCTCACCCAACTGGCATCCCAGAAGCAGAAGCTGGAACATCAGCTCTCAAAGCTCATGGCACAGACCCAGACCCAGGCATCCAGCTATCAGGAGAAGGTTTCCCAGGGAGCGCAGGCAGAGAATTGGATGAAGGTGTGAGAGTGGCTGGGAAAGGGTGTAAGGGGCTGTGTGTTTGTACTTGGGAACAAGAGAAGCCATGAGTGATTCCTGGTGCTGTTGGGTGGGGGTGGGGATCATATCTGCAATGAGGCACAATTGAAAAAAAGTGTTTAATCCATATTCTCCACAAGTGTTTTTCATCAATATTTTAAAATTCTTTTGGGGCCTGAATATTTTCAAAGCAAACTTTTTGCCTCTAAATTTTTCATGGTGTTTTCAGTAGAATTAAATCTTCTTTATTTTTACCCAGCTTTCAAGAAAAAAAAAATTTAAATATTCTTCCCTGAGCTACCCTGTGCTTTGCAAACCAGGTGGAATAAAAATCTGTTGAAAAGAAATGCTTTTCATTTCTTCATTTGCATTTAGAAAATGCTCAAAAGGGGAACAATTAAAAAAAATTGTAATAACAAGGAAAAATTTTGGAATCCTTCCTCAGTTTCTTGTGCACAAACAGTTTTCATTTCTCTTTTTTCAGCCTCCTTCACCCATAAGGAATTGAGGTTTCAGAGGGGAAATATAGAGGGCGTGTGTGTACATGTGCATTTGTTTTGTGCATGTCCTTGCAGTGGATGAGTGTGTGTGTGTACCTGGGTATTTCTGCTTCGGGGGCTCAAGAGATTCTGTAGGGGATGTGTCAGTAGTGGCAAAGGCTCTGAGTGTCTGTTGTGACCCCATGATGTTGATAACATCTGATTTCACTTCTTCCTCCCTGATAGATCTCCAATCTTAAGAGGAAGCTTGCAAATCTGGATGAGGCCATGGACCGCTTACACTGCTTGGCTGCCACACAAGGAACCCATCCTTTGACCACTGACAAATGAGGCATCATGGGGCTACTGAACCAACCTGAAGGATCTGTTGCTGGATGTGGAAAGGACTCGAGTGATTGGGAAGCAAAGGCTGGCAGCGTGGCTGAAGAGCAACATGGCTGAGAAGCAGGCTGGGGTTTGACCCTAGGTCACAGCTGCTGGAGGGTGAGACTTGGTGCTTTAGCATTAGAGCACTGGTGTGTGCTGCTCCGGTCTGGCCATCAGGGGCCACTCTCGCTCCATATACAAGTTGTAAAGACAGTTTTTGATTGCATAAAATGTTGTGCAGAAGCTTCCTCTTTAGGTTGTGCTTCTACCTCATACTCCCTCTCACCCACAGACTCCAGGTCCAACCCCTGAGCTCTGACCCCCTCCCCTGCACATGCAGTTGGAACAAAGACAAAGCTGAGTTGCCAGATTTGTGACATTCCTGGCTGATGGAGCAGCAGTCTTTGCTGGCCACATAGAGACATACAAACCCAAGCAGAGGCTGTACTCAGTCAGGGCAGATTTAATCTGCAGTGGTGCTGGCTTTGCTGCAAAGAAAGCCAGGCCCTTCCTGATAGCTTGTGGGTAATTTTGGTCCCCTTCAAAATTTGGGCATCTAGTGCAGGTGTCACAGTCCCTTTTTTTACTAGTGTTAGGATGTGGATGGGATGATGATGATGATGTGTGTGTTCCTTTGGTTGATGCACTGTGTGTGTTCATGTCCACGTATGGGTCTCACTTGTTAGCGATTGCTGTACAGAGCTTGAGAGTTGTAGAGATTAACAAATGCAAAACTTACCAAGGGGAGGCTAAGCATCTGTGTGTGTGTCTGTGTCCTGTACATTGCTACTTCATTCTCATATAGCATAAAGGATATACAACTGGAGAGAGGCTTTGGGCTGTGAGCTGGGGTTGATTTGGGTTCCCTTCCCAGTCCCCACTTTAGGGGAAACGGAGGTTTGGTTCAGCGACTTGGTTAAGGCTTTTAGGGGGTCAATGGCAGGTCTGAGAATGGACTGTGAGGGCATGTCTCCCTGAGCAGAAACGTGTTTCCCCGGGGACAAGTAGCAGAAAACCTTATGCTGCTGCTACTTGTCCCTAGGAAACACTTGTGCCATGTGCGCTATGGCATGTGGCAAATTACCCTGGCTGGGGTAGGGGAGGCTGGGACCAGCAGTTTTTCTGGCCCCCGCAGCCTTACCTTGGGGCCTCTGGGAGCAGCACCCATGGTGCTCATGCACCAGGGAGCCTGGCTGGCAGCCAGAGTGTGGCTCCAGCCAGCCAGGCTCTGATTTTGAATGGCACACGCTGCCGCAACCTGCACCACCCCACTTTTTTTTGGCATGGATATTTTTGACACCAAGATCTCCCAGGGTCAAAAACCTGGCCCCAGGCTGCTAAGTAGCATTTGTGGTGCAGACCTATCTGCAGTGCCACATACCATGTGTCTGCACTCCTCTGGATGCAGCCTGGGTGTCCTGAGCCGTAGGCTAGAGGAGGAACAGCACAGTAAATCTTCAGGGGCATATGAGCATGTGTACAGTAAAGGAATTGGTGGGGCTTCGTGTGCCACTCACAGGAGTGATTGCAGTTGTAGCAGATCATAATGGGAAGAGTGGGTTTGTGCTTAAAGGTGACAATAGGGTTCACTCTCCAGCTTTGCCACTGACCCTTTATGTAACCTTGGGCTGCTATGTGCTTCCTCCCATGCCCCCACCCCTCAGTCAGGCTCTTAATGTGAGCATGTGCAGGCCTGGCACTGTGGGGTTCTCACCCAAGAAGCTGAGATGGAGAAAAACAAAGTAGCTTCTAACTCTTGTCCAATGGGTCAAGTGTGGGAGCCAGGACTCCTGGGTCCCATCCCCAGCTCTCCAAGGGAAGTAGCATAGTAGCTGGAGCAAGGCGAGCTGCAAAGGGTCTGAGAACTGTCCGGTGGCTTATTGATTCTGGAAAGCTGAAGTGCTGGAGGTTGTGTTTGAAACATAACAGAAGACAGGCTCGAGCTACTCATTTACAAAGGGGAAGTGACAGAGCAGCCGTTGCACTCTGTACAGATGGGGAAAAGTCACTTTATCTCAGAATAGTCTGTTGAATTAAAACCAGCAGCTCCTGCTCTAAGCAACTAGACTTCACCCCTCCCAGGGCTGGAAACAACCCAGGAATCCTGGCTCCCAGTCATCCCAAAGTCATTTTTAGGCCGCCTACTCCTCTCGCAGAGCTGGGGATAGAAGCCAGGCACCCAGATGCACTGGACCCTGTCCTACCCCTCCCTCGTCTCATTTGAGCTCCTCCATGCTATTTATCAGCCTCAGCCACAGCCACGGCAGCAGATCGGCTTTCTGGCAAGGCTCCAGGGGGCAGTCCCTGAGAGCGGAAAACAACACATTGGTTTCACTTTTGTTTCGCTCCGGCCGCCATGGCAGCCCCCAACCCCTTCCGAGCCCTGGAGGATGAGCTGAGCTGCCCCATCTGCTTGGATTACTTCAAGGACCCTGTGCTCCTGTGCTGTGGCCACAACTTCTGCCAGGCTTGCATCACTGTGGTGTGGGAGGGCCTGGAGGGACACCTCTCCTGCCCGCAGTGCCGAAAGCGGTTCCAGGGCAGGAGTTTCCAGCCCAACACTCTGCTGGGGGCGGTGGTAGAGAAGGCCCAGCTGGTGGTGTCCCAGGCTGGCCACGAGAGGCCGGCAGCAGGTACGTGCCAGAAACATGGGGAAGCCCTCCATCTGTACTGCCAGGAGGATCAGGCGCTGATCTGTGTGGTGTGCGACCGGTCCCAGGAGCACCGAGCTCACGCTGTGGTTCCCAGAGAGGAGGCTACCCAGGAATACAAGGTAAAGGACACCTCACGCTTCACCTCTTGGGCTTGGCACCTGCCTCCTGTTGGACACAGAACTGAGCTGTCCCATTCCTCCTCTGACCACAAGCACCATCCCTGAGCTGGCCAGGGACCCCCCTGCCCCCAGACTGCCTTCTCTTCCTTCCTAGATTTATCCCCCCCAGCAAGGCCAGGCTGTAACCCAGGGGTGCTGGCTCCCGGGCCCACCCTCGCTAACCCACAAGATGCCACTTCCCTGCCACAGCTGGGTGTAAAAACCAGGAGTCCTGAGCTCACTCTCTGTATCTGACCTGTTTAATGTTTCAGATTAACCCACCACTGTCCAGTTGAGCCCAGTGGTATGTTTGCAAAGCTGATGCACCCTGTTCAGGCCCTTCTGCCCTGAACCTAGTCTAAGATATCCCACCTCTGGAAGGACTTTCGGTGTGGAGATTGCTCAACCCACACGGGCAAAAGAAGCATCATCCCCCATTTCATAGATGCGGCTAAGTGACTTGCCCAAGGTGGCACAGGCAGTTGGTGGCAGAGCTGTGAGACGCTCCCCCTCCCTCTCCCCCAGGTCTCCCAAGCCCCTAGTCAAGTGTTTCCCCTTTTCTCCATCACTGAAGTGACCTGATGATCTTGAGAGGTCCCTTACAGCCCCTCACATCTATCAATTGGCAGGAGAAACTCCATAAGCACCTGGAGAGTCTGAAGTGTGAGAAGCAGAGCAGGGAGGCTCTCACCATCAGTGAAGGGAGGAGAATAGATGGCGTGCAGGTAAGTGCTCTTTCCTGACTGCCTGGGATTCCTGCCTGTCCCTTCTTCACCCCTTCCTGTGCAAATTCCCATGGAGGGTAATGAGCGGCCTAACAGTACTAAGCTGCTTCTGGGATCTGATGATTAAATGCAGTCCGAGACCACTAGGAGAGACCCCCTGGATCCCTTCTCTGGCAGTGGGTCCAAAATAAGGATGACAGCTCTACTCCTGCTATGAGCTCATGGTGTTACTCCTCTACTTGTGCTCCAGGTGGTGGGCCCCCAGGCCACCCTGCCTCCCCACCCCTGACAAGGACAGCCTCATCCTAGAGAAGCTGCTTTCAAGGGTTGCCAAACTTTTGGCCTGCTCAAGCCTGGGTTTCTAAGATCCACAGCCTGGACCGTGAGCGAGAGCACTGTGGGGTTGGTGGGGAGGCGGTGGTCAAACAAGCTGAGTGTCCTTGTCTGCACCCCAAGTCATGACCTGATTAGGAGCTGCCCTCTGGCAGGAAGAACTGGCTAGTCATCTGGGCCACAGGGAGCTCTCCTGGGCTGGGTAATGGCATTTCGGTGGCTGGGAACAGCTTCGGGTGTCCATATATCCATCTACCTTAACTCTGTACTGCTTTCCTTGCTTGCTCTGAGGCCCTTATGGCTAAGGGCAAGTAAAACCTTGGGGCATCCGAACCCCAAGCCTCCAGGCTTGGGCCGGCAAGTAGGATGCCTGCCAAAGTTTTTGGAAACATCTGAAGCCCCAGGTGGGGGTGGAGGATGTTTGCCAGTAGTAGGGCCACTTATGGTTCTGGACACTTGGATTTGGAATTAGTTTTCGCTGATTTGCCCGCGGATAAAAGTAAAAAACAACAACAACAAAAAACCTCTGCGCTGCTTCATCTTTTCATGTCTCCTTACCTGTCTTTCTACCTCTTGTATTCACCTCTTCTTCTGTCCCATCCCTCAAAGTGTCTCTCCCCTCTTCCCCCCTGCCTGTTACTTTGTCTTTTTCTATATCTTGCTCTCCTTTCTCTTTCTGCCCCCTCAACTCATCCACTTCCCCACGTTCTGCACCTCTCCATCTTTGAGCTTGTTGACCTGAAGTGAATGACTGGTAGAGTCATGGCAGAAAGGCCCCACGTGGGAACACTTTTCTCTGGAGGAGTTGATTTTTATTCTGGAAGCATTTGTGCCCTGGAACAAAGTGACCTCTGCTTCCTAGGGGTGATGGCTGTAGCTGCGTTGGTTTAAGGACATAGTCAGACAAGGGTCTTTGGGTAGATGTGATATCTTTTGTTCGATCAACTAAATAGTTGGAATTTTTTTCTTTGCCAGCTTTTGGGCACAAAAAGAAGGGCAAAGACGGGTGTTTGTGCCCGAAAGCTGGCAAAGAACATTTTTCCCAACTATTTAGTTGCTCTAACAAAAGATCTCACATCTACCCAAAGACCCTTGTCTGCCTTTGCTTTGTAGTAACATCTCTGCATGGAGGGTGACTCTTTTCTAATCAGTTGCCCTGTGTAGCTCAGCCTGATCTTTCCTAGGCATGTTCTTCCCAGTCTCTTTTATTTTTTTCCCTCTGCGTGTCTGCCCATCCTCTTGTTTCTCCCTTGAGATGGTTGGAAAATGGGTTGTGTTGTGCTTTTTTCTTTTATTAATTTATTTATTTCCTCCTGTGGAAAAAATGAGGTGGAAGTGCAGGGAGAAATTGTTTGGGTCAGTGGTTTTTAATGGAAAATGTCTACGTTTCTGTCAAAAAACAAAGGATAAAGGTTTACAGATACATTCTCTTCTTTTTATTGTCTAGATGTTACGTTTTCAATCAAAAGTCTATTTTTCTGGGGCAGCAACATCAGCAACATGTTCTTCAGCAGTTTCCAGTTTTATACTGGAAAATAGTTTTGACGTACACCCTTGCTTTCTCTCTGTCCACCTGTCTCCGAACCCCACTCTGTCTGCTACTTGCTCTGCCCCCTGGGTAGGGATGCCCTGGCTGGCTCTGTGGTGCTAGAAGCCGTGCCCCACTCCCCAGCCTGACCACCCCAACCAACTTTTCTGCCCATCATAGGCACGCGTGAAGGCTGAGAGGCAGCGGGTCACCTCCACTTTCCAGCAGCTGCACCAGCTGCTGCAGGAGAAGGAGCAGCCCCTCCTGGAGGGGCTGGACAGCATGGCGCAGAGCCTAAGGCAGCTGCACCAGGAGAACATGGCCTCACTCCAGCAGGAGGTGCTGGTTCTCCACGGGCTGATTACTGAGCTGGAGCGAAGGTGCCAGCTTCCTGACTTGGAGCTCCTCAAGGTGAGGGTGCCTGGGCAGGGTTGAATCTGGGGGGAGGAGAGGTGCCATCCCCTCCACCAAAACCTCACTCTTGGCTTTCCCCTGCTCTCAGCCCATAGGAGAATCTCCCTGGGTTCTGGGCAGTGCAGGGGCTCTGACCTATGATTGTATCCAGCAGGGCAGAACCCACAAGCCAAGTACCATTCTCCAAGATACTCTAATGCCAGAAATACACCCTGCCTCTAAGGCACTTGCTTTCCCACCCAAACCCATCCCACCCCATGTCCCTTGCCTAGACAGGGCACTTCCCAGCCCCCCTCTTCCCCAACCCCCTGCTGCAACACCCTACTCTGTGGCTAGAGGTCTGAGAGGCTCTTCTTTTTCTTTCCCAACTAGGATGCCAAAAGCACCCTGAGCAGGTAGGAGGCTCCTTCTTACCCTTGGCAGATGGGGAGGGGGCGGGCTGGGGGCTGGGAAATGTGGGTGTCACAGAGGGGAAGAGGCAGTTTGGGCTGGGGGAAGCAATGAGTCGGGTCCCATGGGGTTTATTGTGGGAACAGAACGGGACAAGAGTATATGGGGGCCATTCAGGGGTTACAGGGGGAACCATACAGGACAGGTTAGGTGGGGTCTGCGGGGAGGGGAGTCTCAGAAGGGTGGTGTTGGAGCCCCAGTGGGGGAGGATGGGACTAAATGGGGTCCCATTTGTCCCTTCCGGCCCTTTATCATTGGCCATCCCTGCCCCGGTTGTGAAGAACCCACTCAGGCTCCTGGCTCTCAAGATAACTATTTGCAAGACCTGGCTTCTCAACTCCCCTGGAGCCAGCACCCCTGAGAGCAGCTGACCCTGGCACTGCAAACACACATGCCCTTGTGAAGGGGATATCTCTTCCTGCAGGTACAAGATGCCGACATTTCGCAGGTGGGACCCTGTGCCCACTGACAGCCTGGAAGAGACCGTCAGGCACATCTCCTGCAAGAGGCGTGCCCTGTGGGCCGAGATGGTGCAGAGCAAGGGTAAAGGGGGCTGTCTCGCAGCCACGTGCTGATTTTTGCAGGGCGACACCAGGGGGGTATTGCAGAAAATCATTACAGCTGCCAGGTTTCCTAAGCAGAGGCTATCCCTGTTTATGCCCTACAGCACCCTGGCCTGCTTTGAGATCCTTGTTAAGAGCATCACAGGGAGCTGCTCAGTATTAGCCCTGGGTACAGACTGGGTACAGACTGACTCCAATTTCCCCCTTTGCCCTCCCAGAGATCCTAACCCTGGATGCTTCCTCGGCTCACCCTGGCCTAGTGGTGTCACCAGACCGACGGAGCGTGAGGCACGGGAAGAAGGTCCTGCGTTCCCAGCCCCGGGACCCCCAGCGGTTCTTCCCTGCCTTCTGCATCCTGGGCTCTGAGGGTTTCTCTTCGGGCCAGCACATCTGGGAGGTGCGGGTGGAGGGTAAGGACGGCTGGGCCGTGGGTGTAGCGAAGGAATCGGTGAGGAGGCAAGGGCCCATGGGCCTCCTGCCCCAGAATGGCGTGTGGGCTGTAGAGCTGGGACGGTACAAGTTGCTTCCCTTTGGGCCTGCACGGCCTCAGGAGGGCCCAGAGTGCAGGCTAAGCAGGATCCAGGTCTGTCTGGACTATGAAGAAGGGCGGGTGACCTTTGCTAATTCTGAGGACCAGGCCCTGCTCTTCACATTCAGGGCCTCCTTCACAGAGAGGATCTTCCCGTTCTTCTGGCTCTGGTCCCACCGTGCCCAGATCACCCTGTGCCCCTGAGGTCAGAGCAGCATCTCGCAGATGCACAACCAGCATCCCATTCCTTGGGGTGGCAAGGTCCATACCCCATAATCCCAGTAAAAGGTAATGGGGATACACCCAACAAACACAGACCAGGACAGTCTGATTTCTGGGCAGCCAGAACACATTCAGGATCACTATGGTCTTGTTCCTAGGTAATGGGCAAAACCCCATAAAGCTCAGACAGAGCTCCCATGGCTCGGGATCTGCAAATGCCAGTGGCTCTGGCCCCATTCCCCTCCTGGAGCTGTAGATAGAGCCCAGGAATCCTGGCTTCCCATCATCTTTACTATAAGCTGTGTGAGCTGGAAGAGTTCATGGCTCTCTGTCAGCATTATGGACTATGACACACGCCCCTTATTCTGTGTAGTATGGGGTCATTCACTACCATATGCGTAGATTTGTTCTGCTTCTCTTTTTCACTCTGTTGCCAGCTGGGGCAAGCCCTGCCCATCTTGCATGGTGTGACAGGGAAGCTACATCTGGCACGGACTGACCCAGGGGAGACCTGTGTTTTTGCTAAGTGTATTAGAGCCCTGGGGAAAGCCAGGTCTTTAGGTTCTATGGGGTTTTCCCCACCCCCCCTCCTTGCATGACATCACAGACTGCAATTAATAAAGACCGTTTTAAAAGGAGCAGGAATCTCAGAGCATTTCCTTCTTGCCCCTGGGGGAAAGGTTGAATTAGCAACAAGAACAGGAGCATTTAGCTAATTTAACACAGGTCAGAAATTTCCATCCTGGGAGTTCTGCGTCACATCCAAATGTGGCCTGAGCCAGAGACAATCTTCTAAGGCTTGGCTGGGGAGGTTACTCAGGAAAACTAAGACAAATGAAATACAGAACTACCAGTAGATGATTCGTCTGATCATTCCTTATTGTCCCGGTGTAAGCAACCCCTCTGGAAAGATTCTGTTTGATTGAAAAGTTTGTTTTTTTTTTAAATTTTGCATCTTGGGCCAAATCAGCCAAATCAGTTCTGTTGGCTGAGCAGAGTTCGGTCATTCAAGTCTGTGTGGCACTACCACATAAACTTCAATGACCACATAGACTTGAATATGGTAGCACCACACTGACATTACCACAACGTCTGTGTGGTACTACCACCGGCAAGTGTCCTCCCTCCCAGACTTTTCAGCCTGAGGCTTCAGATAATCCCAAATCCCTGGCAGGCAACCTGCATGCAAGCCCCAAGCTTGGAAGCATCGGAGTACAGATAGCCCCTAGTCTTTCTCACCGCTAGACAAAAGGCTGAAGGAGCAAGCTAGAGGGAGAGCCCAAGAGCAATCCCCCATCACCATAAATTGTATAGCTGAGATCTTCCCATTGGGAAGCTAAAGCACACTGTCGTAGGGGTGCCTACCCTCATTGCAATGGCCAGGTCTCCACCCTCAACTACATCGAGTCATTCAAGGCCAAGAAGAAGGGAATCTTCCCTGCCAGGTCAGTAAAACCACCTGGGCCAAAACCATCCTTATGGTAGCTCCCTGATGAAGATGCTACCATGTTCCTAGCTAAATTTCCATCCCCACCCCACTGTTAAAACGTTCTCTTTCTGCTGTGAATCAGGAGAACTTCAGTGTAAGTGATCCCTGTGCAATGTTGCTGCTGCTGTTAACCAGTACTGAGGCCCTCCCTAGAAGCAGCTGCATTTCAGGGCCGGGTAAGCGATCCCTGTGCAATCGTATTGCAAGAGCGCTAACCAGCAGCCATGCACCACTCCAGAGGCTGGCTGCGTTTTAGCCCACCGGATGAGCAATCCCAGTGCTGACTGAATGACCTTCACGCCAGGGACTGCCTTGCTGGGTGCTGACAGAAATGACGGTTTGTCACATGATCAGCCCCCTGAAGTGCTCTACAGCTGTGCCCGCACAGAAGTGCATGGCTGCAGGTGCGTTAAAAGTGCCAAATCGCATGACAATCTGAACCCTTATTACATGTGGGTTCAGATGAAGGCGCTTGAAGTGGAATACCTTCATCAATGTCTATCAGTGCGCACCAGGAGCAGGGCTGGGCTGATGCAGCCCAGTCCCACCCTGGATGCTGTCTTCAGAATGGGAGGGGGGAAAGAGAGGGGAGGGGGCTCAGTCTGGGGTTTGCCCAGCGGTGCTGGAGGGTGGAGCAGGTGGATTGGAGTCCCACTGTGATGGGTGCTCCAATCCATCCACCTGGCCCTCCACCACTGGCCAAACCCTGGGCTGAGCTCCCTCCCTTTCCTTTCCAGTCCACCTCTCCCATTCTGAAGATAGCTCAGGAGTTGGGGGGTGGTGCAAAGCTAAAGGAGAGAGGCTGCAGATATGCGGCCACTCCGAATTGGAGCTTGATCCCCCAACCCGCGGACCCAACAGTGAATGTCTCTTGGGTCAGGGGGGAGGGAACATTGTACCCTATGGTGCTTCCTGTGAATGAGTTACAGCAAGAACCTGCATGTCGGTCAGCGCCCGCTATGTGTATGTATAGTACCTAGCATAATGAGGCCCTGACTGTGCTGAGATCTTTAGACACCACTGAGACAGCTTTTACATGACAACCATTGGCCTCATGAATGATTTACCTCTAGTGTTATGTTGGCTCCCATCAGTTTTGGTAGCAAGAAGGACACACACGGCTTCCAAGGGAGGTGGTGCTCTTCCCATACCTTGGGGGTCTTTAAGAGACGGCTGGATAGGCATCTGGCTGGGGTCATCTGACCCCAGCGCTCTTTCCCGCCCAGGGCAGGGGGTCGGACTCGATGATGTGTTGAGGTCCCTTTTGACCCTAGCATCTATGAATCTATGATTTTAAAGGTAACAGAGTTCTGGGCTTGGGAGTTAATTGTTCTGAAATCCACACCCATGTAATCCTGCATTTTTGTTCACACACATGTACACCAGCCTCTTTCCCATTTGAGCCATGTTCACTTAGCAGATAAGTAGAATGAGAACATGTCAGGTACCTGTAGCTTTTCTTTGGGACCAATAATGATGACTAGCTCTTGACTCAGGAGTTGGTTGGATGTATCCTAGATCTGACCCACACCCTTCTTTCTACTTGTTTGTGTAGCATGAGTCTTTGGCATTTTATCACCTCCATGTTACTCTTCTAATTTCCTCCATGCCTTGATACTCTAATGGAGACCACCACACAGGGAAAGACAGCCCCTGCCCCAGCTGAGATCAGGGCCCCTTGGCAGCAGCTACTGCACAGATACATACAGAGAGTGAACCATGATACAAATACACCCAGGAAAGATTATTAGCTCCATCTACCGGAAACTGAGGTATGAGCTGAGAAAACAACCCAGGAACTCAGTGCCAGATTTGAGATTGGAGTTTACAATGTCTTAGTCTGTTAATTGGGACCCACACCTACCTTTGCTAACCCAAGAGTCCCAAGTCTGTTCCCCCTTACTCTAACCACAACCCACTACTGTCCCAGAGCCTAGAATAAACACAAAGGCCAGGAGCAGAGGTAGAATTGGGCAGTTCTGCACCCTGGACATGCTCTTCATGCATTGATTTGGGGAAGTTGGGATGCAAATCTCAATCTCTCTTAGTCATGCTACTGCCCAGAAGTGCTGCCAGCCAGCACCTCCTCTTTGAAAAAGCAGTTGGTTAGGCTGGAGGTCCTCCCCCAGGTAGCAGAAGGGGGCACTGCAGCAGCTTTGCCTTCCCCAGTGGCTGGTTGGGGGGCAGAGGGCAGTGGGAAGGCTTATTCTTTATCCCCTTCCTGAGTAACAAAGACAGCTGAATCCAGGTTCATTGGGCCCAGGGAGAGGGGAAGAGACTGCAGCAAGGAAGCTGCTGCTTTAAGCTGTTGCAGCTTGCAGTGCACAAGGCTACTACTGCTCAGGAGGGGAGAGGAGGGTTGAGGAGCTGCAAAGTGGGAAGGCCTAGCTCTAAATTCTGGTCCCAGGGGGATCAGAAGGCCTGCCTGGCCCTCCTCCACCTCCTGCCATGGGGCATCTGATGTAACCAAAGACTACAAGAGGATCACCACCCCTGCCCTCCCATGCTGGAGGTTAGAGAGATTACACCAGGATTGCTAGTCTGGTCCTAGGATGCAGCCACCTCTGGGTTGGAGCAGAGTATGAATGTGCTCATGGTAACACCCAGCATATGCACCCCGCCCCCGTCAGCAGCATTTAAGCCTCCACCGTGAACTCGCAATCTAGCTTCTCCTGCTCAGGCCCAAGGAACAGAAGCCGGATGATCCAAAGCTGCATCAACAGCTGAGCTTTTCATGAGCACCTGGTCAGCTCACCTCCAATGATTTCAAGCCTGCAGTTGGATTTTGACTAGGAGACCATGGTTAATGAAAAAGCCACAGCTGCCTGGCAGGATTCATGAGCTTGGAGAAACAAGGAAGATCTTAAAAGGAACTCCAATGGCTGGATCAACTCCCTCTAGTCACCAGGGTCTCCCACGAGTACCTCCAACAGCCACCCTGTCTAGCCTGCAAGCCAAGCAGAGGGCAGATAAGGCTGCCTACGTGTTTAAATAACTGCCTTTGTAGCTCCTTTGAGAGAGAGCATTTCTATGCAGGTATTAGCTCAGTCACACCCTAGTCCTGATGGTGGTTTTACTGCAATTAACTTAAAGCTAATGGGAAAAAATGGTCTCATCATGGAACAGATTGGGCTGGGCTGGAGAATGGGAAACTGGGCCTTTCCCCTGTGTGTGGTGCTGGTGCTGAGCTGGCTCAGACTAGGGGGTCCTGGCTGGTGCACAGGGGCCTGGGAGGGATCAGAGGGTTGGATCTGGCAAGGAAGCCAGCAGACATGGTCATTAAATGAGAGCTGAGTGGCCAAGTTGCAAGTTCTCTGTTCAGGCAGGACGGGGGTAGTCTTGTCACACAGCTACTGCAGGGCAGCCAGAAGCGATTGCATATACCATGTCATTGCATTCCCCCTCCCCGCTTTTTGGTTACTTCAGCTACTGCTGTGCTCTAACCTGGAACTGTCTGCATCTCGGTGCTGAGTGAGCAACACTGGGACAATTTCACCATGGGGCTGTTACCCAGGTGCCTCCTCCCCAGTGGCAGCTGCATATCTGAAGTGGGATCAGAAACTTAAGGCAAAACTTGAAAAAGTAAATGTATTTATTACCCTTTTCCAGGCACAGGTTCCCTCCTTCCACCCTCCTCTCCCCCTCCTCCAAGTTTACACCTATGTAATTAGTGTGTCATTTTTAGCCCTCTTGGGTGGCCTTGATGCATTCGCCTCCTGTGACACCTTCAGCTCAGCTGCTTGCTCTGCACCTGGTTGCCTATGTCATGCTTAGTTTGCAGCTGATCTTGAAGGTCCTTGTGCTGTTTCTGTAAAGACCAAGGGGGTGTAAAAACTGTAGGCAGTGGCTGGGCTTAGGCCCTCTGCCCATCCATTATTAGGCTACTGCTTATGACACTGAGTGAACAGGTCCCATCAGCATCTGTGAGCCAAAACTCCAGCCTTCCAGTGGGCTGGGCCGGGAACCTGGGCTTTAGGGCTGGCTCCTGCCAGGCCCTCACCCTGCTTCTGATCTAGACCTTGGGGATAAGGACTGACCATTAAATGTCCTGTAGGCGGCATTGGGGATGAAACTGTGGAATTAATTACTGTAACTAGGCATTGTGCAGATGAGAAGACTCTAGCCATTTAAATGCTGATTTTCAGCAGCAGAAGAAGAAGGTGACATCTCTCCCCCACAACAGCAAATCCCCTTGGCCACTGCTACTCTGCCCTCCCTAGAGCTGGAGCTGGAACCAGGGCAAGAGTGGGTGCAGGGATGGCAGATGGGAGGTGAGGGGATGTGCCCACTCCAACTCCATTTCAGCTCCCTCTCATCACACTGCCTTAGGCAGTGGCTGGGATTTGGGCTCAGTTTGCCTATCCATCATTAGGCTACTACTCCCCCTCCACACCAAATTTAAACCACTAGACCCCACGTTCTTCCGAGAGTTTGGACTAGAACCCACTGCTCCCAATTATGGCCAACTCCTCCACGCCCGATGTAGAGCCCAGGAGTCCTGGCTCTCCAGTCAGTTGGCATTTTGACCTCTATTAATTTCACTCAGTAAAGGAGAGAATTATTTTTTCCTGTCCTTGAAGGGGTCATCAAGACAAAAATCAGGATCCTGGAGATAATTGGTTTAACATCCCCCTGATGAGAAACAGTGATTGAAATAGTAACGAGGCTTCCAGCAGCACAGCCCAGAAACTGTCCTACTTCCCCAGCTTCAGCGGACTGACTGCCGGCTGGAACACGGAAAGTATCTATCTTTCTCTCCAATCTCTCCATGTCCTATTATTTGTCTTTATGTCTATATGTCTGTCTGTCCACCCTTCCTTCTCTGTTCAGACCTCTCAGTCTGACAGCCTAGCTTCCCAACCACCTACCATACTGTCTGTCTGCTATTAGATCTTAGTATGCTCGCTCTTTTCTCATTTCCCAGGCTACAAGAGAAATAGCTTTATGGGTGGTTGCACATATACTGCATGCTCCTAAAACATAATTTTGTGAGTCCAAAATTATACCTTTATTTTTTTGATTCACGCTAACTTAAATAGCATCGATGCAACGTAACCTTTTTCTTAATGTAGTGCTGGAGTGATGTTGCAGTTATGACGGTTCAGGAAATATGTGAGATGCAAAAATGTTTGTGGGTGATACTTTTTATTGGATCATCTGCATGGTTCAGATAGACTTAGACAAGTTTTCAGCCACTCACTAAAACTCTTCCTCAGAGACAAAGACTGAATTAATAAATCTCTTTAGTATACTTTTGGTTGGAACTAATGAGTCGGTAAATAATGAGAATGACCTTGTTTGATAGTGGGGTGAGTGCTTTCCATCCCTGCTCAGAGTTGTCTGTATGACACAGACTTTTAACGTTTCATATTTCCTACAGTTATTTATTATTGCTGGCTTGAAATTAATAGAGCTAGTTGAAATATTTCAAACAAAATAAGTCTTTTTGTGCCTCAAAATTATTTCTTAAATGACATTTTTCATGCAATTTCCGATACTCTTTGCTTTTAACTAGAAAAGAAGTTATCTTTTTATCAAAACCTTTTTCTCCCAGAGTGTGTTTCAAGAACTGTACTGATAAATCTCAATAAGCATTTGAAAATAAGATGAAAATGTAAAAAAGATCCATTTTTGAACTTTCCAAATTTTATAGAATTTCATTTTTTCTTCCTTTTTATGAGCTGCGGAAGGCTGTGGCACACTAATTTCATTACTAGTTGAGAAATATCTATCTGAACTGCTCTTTATTGGAAAATTAAGTCTACAAGAAAATCTAATTTTCTTTCCAAAATGAGGTGGATTTTTTTAACGTAAAAAACAAAACATCAAAACCCAAATTCTCAAAACAATGAAATACCGTGGACAATGTTGTTCTTTAACATGTTGATATTTGAATTTTTGCCAAAGAAATGACATTTCTCATGAAAAAAAGATGTTTTTTTCCTAATCAGTTCTATAATGGAGGCTGCTCCAAATTCTGGTAGGTGAGAAGTGCTCCTAATTACGATTAGATGTCAGAGTGTCTCACACAAAGATATCATATGACTTCTCCTGGGTTCTTGTTTTCCACCTGCAGGTACCATCTGTACTAAGAAGCTAAATGGACACAGCCAGTAGAGTTGTGACATCTGTCCATCCTGGAAAAGCCAGCCCGCCTGGTGGTGTGAGCACAACTATGAGCACTGGGGATGGTGGTATAGCTGATGGGATCACTATTCTTGGGACTGCCAGTAGCCCCTGGGAGACTGGTACCTATGGAGACAGGGATGCAGCCATTCATGGAGAGAAGGACATGGCTGCCACTGCTGCTTATGAAGATGGCACTGTCACCCCTGGAGATGGAGGCACAACACCCACTATCATAGAGACAGAAGTAAACACCATCCTTAGAGACAGAGATGCCACCATCAGTCTTAGAGGGGTAGATGCCATTTTCACCCCCAGGGATAGAGATACTACCATCAGGCGTAGAAACATCACCCCCAACTCTAGAGACACTGACACTGCCTCCAGCCCTGGAGGGGCTACTGCCCCTAGAAATCCTTCCATGACTGCCCATGGTGAGGGCACAATTGTTACCACTCCAGGATATAACATCCTAGCTATAGTCTCTGGAAAAGCCACCACCTCTGTCTCTGGGACAGCTTCTGTTCTTGGGGAGACAGTTAGCTCTGGAAAGTTCCCAGCCTTCAGCGAAACCAGAACTCATGCATCAATAGCCACCTATAATAAAGCCAACCTCTTTGGGGCCAGAAATGTCCCCGATGACCCTGGCACCTCCAGTGAGAACAAATCTGTGGAACAAACTCATGTTCCTGGGGACAGCGGCCCCTCTAGTGAGGCTCCCACTTCTGTTGCAGCCAGCGCTGCCCATGTTGGGACCATTACCTTTAGGGACATAGAGGCCCTTAATCTGGAAAGGACCCTGCCAACCCAGGGAAGAACTTCAGGGAACATCACTATTCCCAAAGAGACCATTTCCAGTCCTGAAGATCCTGCTGCTGCCCTTGGAGACACTGCTACTACCCCTGAGGCCTTTACTGCCAACTCTAGAGACTTCACCTCCTCCACAGCCTCTGGAGAGGACATTGCCACTCAGGAAGACACCCTTACGACCACCTTGCCTCTTGGAGAGAGCACCATCAACTCCATTACGCTTGGCGATAACATCACTACCACCACCTTCAGCCCGGGTGATCCCACTACACCTAGGGACAGTGCTGCCATCACCTCTGGAGATGTGTTCACTACTGATATCCTTGGAGATGTCAGCACTGTTGCTGCTCCTGGAGACACTATCACCTCTGTCACCACCAATGCCCCTCCTGAGGAGGGGGATATAACTACTGCTTCCACAGACAGCTTTCCCATTGCTGTCTCTAGTGTCACCCCTTCTCTCTCTGGAGATGCCATTGTCATAGACAGCATTACAGCTGCCCCTGGAGACACCCTTGCTACTGCTGCCAACCCTGGAGAAACTGAGGCAACCACTGCCCCCACTAAAGAAGAAAACACTTTCACCACTGTTCCTGGAGATGCTATTGTCACTATCACCATCACTGCTGCCCCTGAAGAAGAAGAAGAAGAAGAAGATGATGATAACATCACTGTTGCCACTGGTGATGATGACACCACTGCTACCCTTGTAGATACCCCTGCTGTTCCTGGAGAGGATGCTGCTGCTGCAACTTCATATCAAGATAATGATCTCATCACTGCTGTCCTGCAAGAAAATGACATCATTGCTACCTGCCAAGGTAATGATGTCATCATTGCCAATGCTGGAGAAAGTGATGACATCTTCTCTGCTCCTACAGAAAATGAGGTCATTGCTTCCCCTGAAGGAGAAGATGACACCATCACAGCTGGCTATAAGGGAGATGGCACTATCCCTGCTGCCCCTGGAGAGGTCAGCATCCCTATAACCATCATCGCTGCCCCTGGGGGTGATGATGGAGCCAATGCCATTACTGACACACCCGGAAAGGGCTATGCCATCACTGATACCCCTGGAGAAGGAAACAATGCCGTCACTGATGCCCTTAGAGGAGGAGATGATGTCTTCACTGATGCCCCCAGAGGAGGAGATGGCATTGTCACTGCCACCCCTGGAGGAGGAGATGACATCATCACCACTGCCCCTGGAGATGGAAATGATAATATTCCCATCAGCACCCTCCCTGAAGGAGACAAAGCCAAGACCCCCCACCATGAAGATGTTATTGCCACTACTCCTAGAGATGACAGAGCTGTCACTGTTGCCCTTGGAGATGGAGTTGCTCATGGAGATGTCATCATCCCTGAAAAAGATGATGCCATCACTCCTACCCTTGTGGATTCTGTCGTCACCATCACCATCACTGCGGCCCCTGAGGAGGTTACCCCTGACATCGACACCTTCACCCTTGGGGAAGCTGACACTGCCATCACCACTACCCCTGGGGAGGCTGATACTGCCATCACCACCGCCCCTGGGGAGGGTGACACTGACAACACCATCACCACTGCCCCTGGGAAGGCAGATATTGCCATCACCACCACTGTTGGGGAGGCTGGCACTGACAATACCATCGCCACTGCCGCTGGGGAGGCTGATAAAGACACCACTATTGCCACCACCCATGGGGAGGCTGACACGGACACCACCATCCCTACCACCCTTTGGGAGGCTGATACTGAGACTGCCATCCCCACGGCCCCTGTGGAGACTCTGGCCACCATCATCACTGCTTCTGAAGATGCCAAGGGCACCATCACCACCACCCCTGTTGAGGCTGAGGCCACCATCACTACTGTTCCTGAGGAGGCTGACACTGACACCACCATCACCCCTCTTCCTGGGGACACCAATGCTGTCATCACCACCACCTCTGGAAGAGATGAGGTTATGACTGTCCCTTCTGATCATGCCATCGTCACTATCACCATCACCTCAGTCTTTGGGGATGAGGAGGCTGCCTCTACCCTAATTCCTGAGGGTGAGGAGGCTACCCTCACCCCCACTTCCAGGGGTGATGGGGCCATCACTGCCATTCCTGGAGACCCCATTGTCCATATCACCATCACCAGTGCCCCAGAGGAAGACGATGCCACTACTCTTATTTCTGGAGAAGGCACCAGTGCTATTGCCCAGGACGATGATACCATCATTGCTGCCCATGGATATGACATAATTGCTGCCACCCCAGGGGATGATGACATCACCATTGCTGCTAATTCTGGAAAGGATGATGTCTTTACTGCCCCCCTGGTAAACTACCCTGTCACAGCTGCTGCTCCCCACGCACATGTCACTGATTCTGCTGCCAGCCCTGAAGGGGCCACCCACACCACTGCTGCCTCTGGAGACACTAACATCATCACCGTTGCCCCTGTGGATGTTACTGTCACCAAAGCTACCCTTGGAGATATGAGTAACTTTGCCACAGCCTCCAGAGATGCTAGCACCAAGCCTGTGGCCTTTGTGGATAACACCATCATGACGACCCCAGGAAGTGACACCATCTCTGCTGTGCTGGGAGGGTCTGACACAGATGCCATCACCACTGCTGCCCCTGGAGAAGATAATGCCATCACCACTGCACCTGTGGGTGATACTGCCGCCACTGCTGCTGCCTGTGAGGACACCATGGGTATCACCATCCCTGGAGACACCACCACTGCTGTGACTGTCTCTGTAAATGACACCATTGTTGCTGCCACCATTCCTGGAGATGCTTCTATTACCAGCACCCACCACGGAGATGATGAGGCTCCTGGAGACATTGTCTCTGTTACTGCTATTCCACCTGAAGAGGTCACTCCTTATGCTGCCACCCACAGAGATGCCATCATCATCCCCAGAGACGCCCCTGCTGTTGTCTCAGGAGATGTTGCAGCCACCTCTGACACTCTTGAAGACATCGGCATCCCTGGAGATCTAGTCATGAATGCCCCTGCAGGTGATGGCACTATCCTTGGAGGTGACATCACCACTTCTGGAGATGTTGATGTCCCCAGAGATGACATCATCACTGATGGTGTCACTAGCAACACCCTTCGAGATGATGCCATCACAGCTGATGCCCCCAGAGATGACACTGTACCTGGTAAGTGGATGTGAAACCCAGAACCCAGGTTGCCCCCAGGTCGGGAATGGGGAGGGAAGGAAGCCAGGCAATCCCTGTCCTGATGCTGTGACAGTTCTTATCTCCAGGGAGGTGCTGTTGCTATAGCAACAGGCACCATGCTGACATAAATGGATAGTGACACCATCAGCCCCATGTCCACAGGGTGCCCCACACATGACATGAGCCATATACCAAGCAGGGAAGCATAGCTTTGCTCCATTTGATCTCACAGAGCAATAACTCATCCTTTTCTTCTCTTCCTCCAGCAGCAGCCTGGGAGCCCCAGACTCCCCTGCAATCTTGCTCCTTTGTCTTCATCGCCGTTGTCTGCATCTTCATTGCTGTGGTCCTGCTCACTGGGATTTTTGCGGTAAGGGCCGTGTGTGTCACTGGCTGCTTTGGAAACTGCCCTGTCCCTTGTTCTCCTGCTCTTGGGAAACCCACACTTAGTCCTTGTCCTTCAGTCCTTCTGCATTCTGCTCTGAGGTGGCCACGTTGGCTCTGTGCCGCACCAAATGCTGGGCTCTGTAGTCAGGTCTGACACTTGCTGTTGCCCCAGGACTCTTGGTTCTCTCTCCAGCTGTCCCCGGGGAGGAGGGAGTGAATCCAACATATTGGGAGGAGGAGATGACATCATCACCACTGCCCCTGGAGATGAAAATGACAGGATCCCTATCAGCGTTCTGGGAGTTGGGACACCCAGGTGCTGTTCTCAGTTGTAGAAGAGAAGTTGGCACTAATGGCTGGACTGGGGTTGGGAACTGGAGAGCCAGGAGTCCTGGGCTCCCAGCAGTAGGAGGGGAGTTAGCTTTGGTGGTTGGGCCAGGGGAAAACTGGGGATTGGGATTCCTGGGGTTTCTATCAGTTTTGAGAAGGTCCTGGGGCCTGCTGTTTGTTACTCAGACCATTGTACTGATGACCATGCATATCTCTTCCAGGCCATCCATTATGTGAAGGTCTTTATCATCAGCTCTGCCACCTTCTCAGTCCCAGTCGCAAACTCATTCCCCTGAGATCCTTCTCCATGGTCAGCACCTCTGAAGCAGCCAGGTACCACTTCTGGATGGCACAGAGAGACTGCATTCAAGACATCTGTAGCTGACTCAATGGACAGAAATGGAGGAAAGAACTTCATCTAGTTCCTCCCTTTAATACAAGGAAAATGGGTTTTCACTGACCACTGTCCCATGAGAAGGTCACAGCATTGTGGTGTGTTTTGGCCAGGACTAAGGACAGAGGAAAAACTGCTGTATGGGGCAGTTCATCAGCTCACAAGTCCATACAGACTTAGATCTCTTTCCATCTGGTCTGGGATCCCGTGTTCTGCCACTAGCAGATCAGACCAATGGTCCATCCCACCCTTTTTCTGACTTCTGCCTGTGTGAGGGAGGGAAATGGAAGAGCACAACTGCAGGGAAGGAAATATGGTGTTATCTCCCTCTCAGGCACCAGTTCCAGTGTGACCCAAGCCACCAGGACTGGCTGGCTCATGGGAGCTGAGGAATAGTCTAGAGGTCCCATCCTCTCTACAAGGCAGGGTCTGATCTTCAGACTGGGTGGATAGGCTGGTTCAGAGGGGTAGAAAAATGGGATATGGGGTCTTTCCCCTTCTTTCTCTGTAAAATTTCCTTTGTGATAGTAACTCAATAAGGTATTTCCCTTTTTATTGTTTAATCTGATGTGCAGCACTACTTTACAGTTGTAAAACAGCTACCACAAGCCACCCCAAATAGAAAAGAAATAGTTAGCTGTGTTAGTCTGAAGTCAGGTAGAAGACAGGGCAGAGTTGGACCTTATAGATTAACTCGGAATTAGTTAGTCCATAGGCTGCAATTATGCCTTGCCTTCCACCCCAGAGAGAGCCGTGTTTCTGAGCAAGCTTCATGCTGCGTTGCTGTGCAATTGAAACCCAGCCATCCTCCCCCAGAAGTAGCTGCACTCAAACATTGGCTGAGCAATCCCTATCCTGCTTTGTCATGCTATTCTTACCCCAGACGTAGCTGCATTTCAGCACTGGTTGCCCAAGCTCTATGCAGCATTGCTCCATGGTTGTATCCCAGCTGCCTTGCCCACCCCACCAGAACTAAGTGCATTCAATCCCAGTGCTATATGGTTGTTTCCTGGCCAGCCCACCTCGGAGCCAGCCATCAGTGTTCATGCCAGCTCTGGGCAGCCATGGGCAGCATGGCTGTTATCCACCTGCCTCATCCCCAAGCTGGCTGTGTTTCCACAGCAGGAAGACTGCTTGCTTCAGATTGGTTTGTCAGCCAAATACCTTATGACCTTTTGGATCTCTTTGTAAATAATCAATCTGATTAATAAATAGGATATCTTCCCCTATCAGCTCTCCTAAGTGCCTGCTATGTTTGTCTGGTTTCGTGCTTCATAAAAAGAGGTTTCTCCTACTGGCTTACAGAGTCATTAAGCCAAAGGGCAGAAGAGTTCAGCGCATGTAAAGGAAAATGCACTGGGGTGCAGTGCCCACTGTTTCTGCTAGAGGACAGGAGCAAACTACTTCGGAGACTCCTAGACGGAGCCCTGTGTAGTTGGGTTGTGAGAAGCCTCAAGAGAAGCTTCTGATCTCATGAGACCCCCAGCTCCCACCCAAAGAAGATGCCAACTCAGTGCATTGCAAATGCTTCCAGAGACAGGGGTTGAACTACACTTTGACTCTTGGGGGGGCTAGAAAAAAAATTGGGCTGCCTTAATAAAACCAGAGACCGCCCCCCCAGGTTATACTTTTCAAATCTTCCAGGGGGGCTCTTGTCTTTTATGGGGGGCTCAGACCCCCTGAGCTCCCCCATAATTTGAACCTTGGCCAGAGATGTCTGGGAACAACAAGGCTGGAAAGAGAGTGATGTTTGAGTGGGCTAGAGCCGGGGCAGCTGGGAGTCAGGACCCCAAGGTCTATCCCCATCTCTGGGGTGGAATCAGATCTAAAGGTTATATCATTTTGGTTGGGGGTGGAGTATCAGGCTGCCTGAGTTTACCTCCCAGCTCTGGGTTAGAAGTAGAGTTGCCAACTCTGTTTGCGTCTATTTTGGGAGGTTTCTGGGATGCCAACCTGCCCACGATACGTAATGCAAATGTGCGCACGTGCTTGTTATGAATTAGGGTGTGTAGACTTTACATCAGGAAGGCAAGTGCACATTACTATTACATTTTAAAAACCCACTGGACTGTATAAATGGGATTCAATATTTAATGTTTATTTTAATGAATGCCCTATCATTTATCTCTCGGGTGACTCTCGGCAGTCTCCTGGAGATTTATATCTAATTCCTGGAGACTACAGGGCAATCCTGAAGGGCTGGTGACCTCAGTTAAGAGGGAGGCTTGATGGCTAGAACAAGGGAGCTGGGAGCCATGACTGAGCACTCCAGGCTCTGGGAGGGGAGTGGTTGCAGCAGCAGGACTCGGGGAAAGGCTGTGAGTCGGGACTTCTGGGTTCCATGTCTCATGTCTCTCTATGCATGAAGTATGGTTAAAAGAGGTCTCCTACCTAACTATACCTGAGTTTAAAACTGGACCTAAGCAACAGTGAGTGGCTGCTCATGAAACTATTCTGCACAAGTCTTGAAAAAGAGCAGCAGCTGGCTCTCTGAGCTGTATTTCCGAGTCAGGGAGGCCTTGTCTTGCTGCCAGATGAGCCTGTTTCCTTCAGGTTATCAAGAGGTGAAAGGAAGCATGACATTTGCTCACCTGTCATCCCACAGGCTGCAAATAAAACAGGGACTGCACCTGGCAGGCCCAGAGACATAATCTGTAGAGAGGCATGACAAAGAGTGTGGGTGTGTGACAAAGAGATTGCTGCCTTCTGTTGGAAGGGTTCAGACCCGTGTGTGCATGCGTGTGTGCATGTCATTCCCCCAGCTGAAGGAAATAAGACCTTCCTCACTTGATTTCACAGCACTCACTCATTAACCAAACACAATAAGCTTTTAGCTGAAAGCATGTGCTTAAGGCAAGAAGGAACCAAGAAGGGAGTGTGTGCATAACTGTGCCATCCCCAGCATTATGCTTGCAAGGGTAAATCAAGGATTGGGCAAAGGGGAGGTGTAGGAGCAGGTACCCATGCTGCAAGGGTGACTGCACCACTGCTCTCAGTCTCCTCCCCCCTTTCCCTCACCCACCAGTGTGGGCAGACCATGCCTGGAGCCTTTGGGGACTTTGTTAAAGGTCACAAAACAGCTAAATCCCCCTTTCCTCTTTGTGCTCAGAAACATATCCCCTTCCCTCTCCTGCCCTCCACTACCCAACCTGCTGCTACTGCTTTCCCCATTGTCTCTGGGGTGGGAGAAGATTTAAGGCTATGAAGCAGCTGGGCTCAGCTGGGACAGCAGCAGTAGTGGGGGCAGTAGTGAATATATAGTATATTTTAGACTACATAAACAATTTATAACAGTTATTATTGAGTATACCATATTCAACCAAACATAGCCCAATCCTGAACTTAAGATGCCCTCCCCCAATAATTAGATTCTATTAATGGAAAATGTATACATTTGTTATAATTTTCCACGTATAGATTCTAATTATTGCAGGATCATCTTAAATTCCCCCCCGCATGTGGTGGTGGTGGTGGAGGGGGGACAGGTGCTGAGGCAGGCAGTAATGAGCCAGGCAGTGCGGGGATAGACAATGGGGGAGGCAGTGGGGGGGGACATGATAGGGCAGGCAGTGGGGGGAGGAGCAGTAATGGGGCAGGTTGGTGGGCGGTGGAGGAGACATGCAACTTTCCTCTGCAACTTTTCCCACCACCACTTAACCCCCCGTGCCTGCCTCCTGCAGCCTCAGGCCCCCGCTCCCTCTTCTCTCCCCTCTGCACTGCTTCTGCCCCCTGCAATCTGGGGTCTCCTGACTCTCCTTTGTCCTTTCTCTGGACTCCCCGCCTGCTCCTCCATCTCCCTCTTACTTTTGCCCTGGTGCCCAGACTCCATCCCTATTGCAGCCTGGAGCACAGAGCACGGCTCCAGCCAAGCTTTATAGCAGTGGCACAGAGACGACACTGCTGCTACAGGGCTGGGCTGGGGCCATGCACCATGCTCCAGGGTGCAGCATGGACGGAGCAGCTGCGGTGGATAGAAGGGGGCAGGCAGCAGACCCAGGGTTGGGGCTGGAGCTGCAGCAGTTGCCTGTCCCTTGCTGCCTCATACTCAATTGTAAAATGAGGGGCTTCCCCCCCGCCCTTGTTAAATGGGGGGGAAAAATCCTCACCTTTTAATCAAATAAATATGGTATTTTGTATCCTTTCTATCCTAGCAGTAGCATTTGACAAAGCAGGTTGTTGAACACAAGAGCTCATGCCTCTCTGAGTCAGTTAGTCTCTAAGGTCCCACTCTGCCCTGGCTTCTATCGTAATAGCAGGAGTTGTTCTTCTTACGTTTCACATTTGCAATATCTCCTGACATGGCCTCAATGTTCCTGCGAGGCCCTGGGGTTCCCTAGGTAAGCAGTGCCTTTTACGAAGGATTTTCCATTTCAGTTGCCCCTTTCCCACCAGATGCCAAGGCTTTTCACAACTCAGTCAGGTGGCAGATTAGCATCACTCTCCAGGTCTTCCAGATAGAAAAAATGAGTCATAGGAGTGAGTCAGCATCAGATCCAAAGCAAGACCTTTGCTCCCGACCCCCAATGCTTTTAACTGCAGTTCCCCAGAGAGTCAGGAATGGAAGCCAGGCGTCCCGACTCCCAACCTACCCCTGACTGGACCCACTAGTGTCTACTCTCCTCCCACCACCTGAGATTTGAGACTTGATCCAGGGTAACGTTCTGTGGCCTGTTGATGTGTGAGGCCAGACTCTTCCATGCTCCCTTTTGGTCCGAAGAACCATGCACAAAAAGATGGGCAAATCCTATTTCCTCCCTCCCTACCTCTCCCCGGGGAGTCAGCTACTACTCAGTGATGGAGAAGTTTTAAGTGCAAGTTCCTCCTAGATGTACTTCTGTGGACATGATCAAATGTCTTATTACCCTGTGGAAACCCGGTGCCATTACAACAAGGTCACTGAAGGACCCCCCAGGACTGTCCGTGCCACTTCCATGGTTAATTGTGAGGTCAGAAGAGGTTCTGCACTTAACTATTCAGCTTCTGCAGGGTCCTTATTCCCCCATAATTATATCACAGCTGCATGTGTTTGCCTGGAAAGGTGCCATGAAATATTGGCTGGATGCCTGAATTCTTCTCTGGGGCCAGGTCCCTGGGAGACAGGACCTGAGATCCAGTCACATCTGAAGAGAGGAAAATATTGCTGAGGTTAACCCACCAGGCAGGAGCTGGTAGTCACGTTGGCATTTGGAGCTGCTGCACGGGTCATTAATTATATCCAATGAAAAAGGAATTGACCTGCTTCTGTGGCGTAACCCCTCACCTCCCCTCACCCATCATGAGAAGTGTGGATGGGAAGAGTTGGGTAGAGGTTACTAAAGAGCATCAATACAATTTAGAGGTGATTTTGCAACAGCACTTCACAAGAGGGCATAGCTGAGCTCAGGGCCCCATTTGTGCCAGACCCTGCTCAGATACAAGGAGAGATGGCCCCTGTCCTACAGTTTCCTACAGGGAAAGTTGCCTAGACATACAATAGAGGGAAAAGAAGCTAAGAAGTGAGCATAGCAGCCCATGGTCACATAATAGGTGAGCAGTAGAGCTGGGAATAGAGCTCGGGGGCCTACATTGTGGTCAAGTGCCTACAGCTTCCCAACTCTGATTTTTAACTTCTGATGGATAGGTGGATCTGTTTCGGCAGAGAAGCAGGCCACCCATCAAAAGCATCTATCTATTCATCCATCCTGAGGCACAAGTACCATCCTAGCAGATGCTAGGTTGCTCTGTCTTATGTCTCCATCACAAGCTAATGACTTGTTGATCAGGTGTTCCTTAAACTGCTCTGCTGATGAATACGTGGAGAGCTGGCTTGGCTGTGTGGACACCAGACAAGACATTTGGCAAGAAAGGTCCCTTCTGACCCTAGAAATCTATGAAATCTATGAAAGCTACCCTATTAGATCATTGAGTCCGACCCCCTGCCCTGGTCAGGAAAGAGGGCCAAGTGCTTGGCTAACCTCCTCTTGAACACCTCCAAGGTAGGGGAAAGCACCACCTCCCTTGGAAGTCTATTCCATATTTTGGCAACACTCACCGTAAAGAATTTCTTCCTATGTTCAGAGTTCACAGCTCTGCTACAGGCTCCTTCTGCATAAGCTAATCACTAAACCATCTCTTGTTAGACTCAAAGGATGCCTTGGGAAATAAATGCCAGCTCCTAGCTTTCACTTTTTTTTTTTTTTTACTATGGAGGGGGAAAAAATAGAGCAATTCTTCAGCTGCAAAGAACTCAGAAAGAACATAACAGGCCAGAATGCTGTTGGCACTGTGGAGTCATGTTTGAAATGTCTGGGTTTATCTTGTGAATCATGTGTAGGTGTTTGCACGCATAACCTTGCTAATAACATGTGGCACTCTGCAGCACCCCCCAGCACCCTGGCTACGAGTCACTTCACTAGTCTTCGGTAACTAGTACATTTGGTAATCATCATCTAGTCTTTGTCTATGTAGACCAGTGGTTCTTGCAAGAGCCTTCAAGGGGTGCCAGAGTGCAGGCATTGCCACCGCCACCCTTACAGCCAGGTAGAAATGCCCCATGTGTCTCGTGCACAGCCAGACTGGAAAGCACTGGGGCACACATGCTGCTCCTGCATTAGGGTTATCTGATAAGCCTAAAGCATCAGGGAGAACCAGCTCATGCTACAGCCCTTCTCAGTCCAGCCTCTCCATGCTCCTCCCAGGACAGTTTGACCTGCCTCGCGTGCCTCTCTTTCCAGGAGATACCATTCAGATCTGGCCTGAGAAGTGCTGCAGCACAAGCTGGCTCTCTGGCCTGCCTTCAGCTAATCAGAGAGCCCTAATGGAAGCAGGAGAATATTTCATAGACATTAGGGCTGGAAGGGACCTCGGGAGATCATCGAGGCCAGTCCCCTGCCCAAAGAGCAGGAAGTCAGCTGGGGTCATAGGATTGCAGCAAGATACACATCCAAATGTCTCTTAAAGGCGTTCAAAGTAGGTGTTTGAACCACCTCCGGTGGCAGGCTATTCCAGACCTTGGGGGCTCGGACAGTAAAGAAGTTCTTCCTTATGTAATATACGTGTGCCATAGGCCTTCCCAAATGGCTGCACACAAGATGCACAGGGCACCTTGACCTCCTGGCAGCCCCACACCGGCTGAGACCTGCTGAGGTAGCACAACCATGGTTTTCAATTGGAGTGCTGTCAAGTTCAAAAATGTTGTGCAGGGATACCCTGAATCTAAAGAAACCAAGACCCACCACTGTGGGTAGTGACATTTTTGAGCTTTGGTTTCTGTCTTGCCTGTTTAGCAGTCTACACCCCACAGGCCAGATCCAACCCATGGAGTCAGGGAAGTGGCCCACAGATGTGGGGCTTTGGTGGAGTTAGCTGGCAGGGGCTTCAGCTGCTTGCGCTCTCCCCATGCCACCACAGGGAGAAATACTGCCTGTGAGCCAGTCCGTGTGCCCCGCTTCCCAATCTCTGACCCAAGATGAGTCATTCTGCCCATGGCCAGACCACTGATAGGGGCTGTTTCTTATGTGTCTTTGCAACTGTTGGCATAGTTTGGTAGCAGCTTTATTTTCTGAGATTTTTTTACAGCACTTGCCATAGTGGGGTCCTGGTTTAAAAGTATAGCTGTGGCAAAGGACACTTTACGGCAGCTAACAATAAAACAACTGCTGGTATTATAGGGAAATCCTAGTTTTTCAAGAGAAATTTTGTGAAGGATAGGTATTTTCCAAAAATTCTTTCTCACTGAACTATTTCACCGAAAAGCCACAAACTGAAGCATCTTGCTGTAGTTTTCCCCACCTTTACCTCCTCTTTTTCCCTCTGTCCTGACCCTTTTCTTTTGGTAAAAGTAGAGGAGATGAAAACCCAGAATCCATATTTTTTTTTCTGGGGGGAAAAATATAATAAAATTAATATTTTCAATTTGGAGGGAAAAGATAGGAAAAGCAAAAATCCAATTTTTCTTCATTTTCATTTTTCCATTGACATTTCGGAACCAAACAACCATTTCCATTTTTGAGAACACACAAAACACCAACTAATGAAATGGCTTCTTTTTTTGTAGGAAAAACTGGAAATATTTTGCACGTGAACATGTTCATGCGGAGGGGAAAGGTTGGAGAGTTAAACAAAATAGGCACGCTTGATTTTGTTTTTTTTACCGCTGAAAACCAGAATTATTTTGACCAAAATGAAAAAGATAATTTCCTGGGACCAGTTCTTATTATAGTTTTCAGAGGGAAGATTTCAGCCAGCTGTAACTAGCATGATCAAACTCAATCAACTAATAATTATAGGCAGGGCAATTCAGGATCCCATGTGTCATTCTCAAAGGAGCCCACCCTTTGTACACAGCCAAGCTCTCTCGCTCTCCCACATTTAATCTTTGAGAGACAAACATTAATTTTCTGTTTCATTAATGGCACTGAGCCCTGCCCCGGGTGACTGCACAGACCAGGCAAGATTCCTTGCTCCCTTCAAGAGCAGATATTTGTGTCAAGAAAATGTACATATCTGGGCTATGACCAATGCACGAATAAATCCCTTCAGACCTGCTCCTGTTGGTGTTGTTGTTTTTGATGTTTTTGTTCCATGCAAGAAGGAAAAAAAAAATATCCAAAACTGAGTCCGGGGAGAAAATATGACAACAATGATGTTTTGGAACATTTTCTATCGTGGTGGAGCACGATAGAAAGGAGCAGAGGGTGGAGAGGGGACTTTGAGTCAGGACTCACCAGTTCTCTCCCCAGCTCCAGAAGGGGAGAGATGTCTCCTTGGATTAGTACAGAAGGGCTGGGACTCAGGACTCCTGGGTTCTGCTACTGTCCTGAATTCCCTCTGTGATACCTTCCTCTCTCACCACCTCTGTTTCAGTCTGTAAAGGGGAATTAATGCTTTTTTAAACAAGAGTAGCTCTTCGAGTACTTAAGGACCAAAAGGAGGGAGTGTCTTCATTCCCATCCCATGACAAACAGCTCTAGCTCCTTTCTCCCATCTGGGTTTTGGTATAGTGTGTGGGTGTGGATAGCTGCCAGCCTATCTCACATGGCCCCTTGTTTTCACTATCTTTCCCAGGCATGACCCCTTCTCCACCAGACGGGCACTACCTGCCAGCCTGGGCCATCTTTCTCCTCTCACTGGCTGCTCTCCTGGTGGTTCTGCTGCTGGCTGGCCTCCCCCTCATGGTAAGTGACTGGATGTGGATATCAAAGAAGGGTCAGACCCATCTGATCACACAGCTGGGACCAGGGGAAAGTGGTTTGGAGGCAAAGGATGGGGCCATTTATTTCTGTTGGTTCACCTGATCTGTACTGGACAGGCGGAAACTAAAAAGGCAAAAATGGTATCACCCCAAAATACCCAGCACACAAAAACCTGCAGAAAGAAAGCTCTCTGCTTGAAACTCATAGGGAGCAGCATGCACCTCCCCTTGAAAGGCAACCAACAAAACACACAAATTCCAACCGAGGTCCCTGAATCACAACCAGCACACACACATACCAGACACACAGACCCTAAAATACAATACATATCCTGAAGAAATGCACAAATCTAGAACTCTTGGTTCAGAGATAATACTTTTTATTAGACCAACTAGGAAATCACACAAAAAAAATCTTTTTCTGTAAGCTTTTGGGCTCAAATGCCTTTCATCAGACTCAGGGAAAATTGAAGATGGTAAAAAGTCCCCATAGGTAGGAAATAAACTTCATTTTTGCACAAAGGAAGCTGGAGATGGAAATCTGTCCCTCTGGGTCTATGAGAGTGTCTTTGGCCATTTGTACACATCACAAAATTGACCTTTAAAGTGGCTTAATGGCCTTTTGCACCACTTTAATGGTGCAGCTTTGCCCTAAATTGAAGCAGTGTTTTTAAAAACCCACTGCTTCAATTTAGGGAGAATTAAACCAAAGTAAACCCCTGGTGGCATGTACAAGTGGCATTTGTGAGTTGTGCTGAGTTGCTCTTTATTGTGCAGATCAGGTAGGATTTCTTCCCTGGAGGTGTCAGATGGCAAGCAGGAAGGTATAGAAATCTTTCTTGTTGTTCGCATATCCCCCCCACACACAACTCCTAGCCCAGTTCCCTGAAACAGCACTCTCACACACACTACTCCCAGTTCCCTGAAATGCCACACACACAAACACACACAAGAATCCTTTAAACACAATATATATATGCAAATGAAAAATACAGACACATGCATGCACACACATCCTTGGAAAGTTAACCAGATAGGAAAGCAAAGAGATTCCCCAAATGAACATGGCAAATATACACAAAGCCCAAATGCAGGTCCCTGACCGTCATCATAGATGCACATGCATAAATCCCTGAAATACTAACATACAGAGACTCCTTCTCTGACACACAGGGAGGCATAGATGAACATTTCCAGTGCAAACCCTAGGAGCCCTGACTACCAGCTCTCCACTCTAACTCATTATACTCCAGTTTTCTCCTACTGCTGGAACAGAACCCAGGGATTCTCCTTTACTTTAACCTGCTAGACTCCATGCCCTTCCTGGAGCACGGGCTAGAGCCAAGGGGTCCTGACTTCCAGCTGACCCCTGCTCAAATCCACCACTGGAGCAGGAAACAATGCTGGAACTCAGGTCTCTGTTCAGTGCTTTGACCTTCCTGGTGATCAAGCAGAAACCTGATAGTTCTGGAGAAACTTTTAATGTCAGACTCAGCACTGCAGCCTCTGTGTCACCACATTTAAGGTCTGATCCATCCCAACAACGTTCAGGTAAAACCTGACACTGAGTTTGACCACAGGGTTCTGAGAGCGATCCCTCTAAGTCCATGGCAACGGTGCCACTGATTCCAGCAGGATTTGGCCCCACATCTTACGAGCAAGGATTTGACTGTAAGCATGGGTGATGGACTCGCATATTTGGTTCTATCTTCCAGATCTATGCTTTCCAGAAAAGTCACCCGCAGCAGCAGTTCCCACAGCACCAGGACAACCGAACCGATGGTGCTCCATCTGAGCAGGTGTTTGAGTTGGAGTGAACAGTAATCCAGCTGGAGGCATAGAGGTAACATGACTCCTTCTGCATCCTGAACTGGGACTCCTGGGTTCCCACCCCAGGTCTGCTGGGAACTCCTTACATGAACAAGTCATTGTTATTTACTATTATTGCTGTAATGCTGACAGGTCCTCAAATACACTGGGGGCTTCACAGTGTCAGGTGCTGCCTCAACAGTGAGAGAAAGAGAGCCCCTGCTCCAACAGAGATCAGGGCCCCATTGGGCCAGGCTCTGCATGGTCACCCATGAAACTTAAGCCCGGCCCCAAAGACATTACAGACTGAATGGTTTTCATGTAGGAACTGGAGCACAAGGCAGAGCTGTAAATAGCACCTGGGTCCTCCTACTTCCAGTCCAGAGAAGAAACAGTACTCCACCTGCGGCCTGACCAGTGTCGCATAGAGGGAGAGGATCACCTTGGATCTGTTCATGATGCATCTGTGGGTGCATGACAAGGTGCGGTTAGCTTTCCTGACTGCGTCCCCACACTGTTGGTCCATGTTCATTTTGCCATCAGTAATGACTCCAAGATCCTTTTCTGCTCTGCACTGGCGAGAAGGGAGTTCCCCAGCCTGTAGGTCTGCTGCTGGGTCTTCCTCCCCAGGTGCAGCACCTTGCACTTGTCCATGTTGAAACCCATCCTGTTCTCATCTGCCCACCCCTGTAACCTGTCCAGATCTAGTTTTAGCCTGTCCCTCTCTTCTAATGTGCTCACTTCTCCCCACTTCTTAGTGTCATCCGCAAACTTGAACAAGGTGCTCTTCACCCCCTCATCCAAATCACCAACAAAGATATTGAACAGTACAGGCCTGAGGACTGATCCCTGGGGGACCCCACTGCCCACATCCATCCAGATCGAAAATGACCCATCCACCACCACTCTCTGGGTGCGGGCCTCCAGCCAATTTGTGACCCATCTGACTGTGTAGTCATTGATGCCACAGTCACCTAATTTTTTAATGAGAATGGGCTGAGAGACAGTGTCAAAGGCCTTCCTAAAGTCCAGAAAGACCATGTCCACCGTGACACCTGTGTCCAAGGATTTTGTGACCTGGCTGTAAAAGGCCACCAGGTTGGTCTGACAGGATCTGCCTTAAATGAACCTGTGTTGGTTGCCCCTAAGCATGATCTCCCCTGCTGGTCCCTTGTAGATATGCTCCTGGATAATTTTCTCAAAGAGCTTCCCTAGGATCGAGGTAAGACTAATGGGCCTGTAGTTTCCTGGGTCCTCCTTCTTCCCTTTTTTGAAAATGGGGACCACATTGGCCCTTTTCCAGTCCTCTGGTACCTTGCCAGAGCACCACAAGTGCTTGTAAAGCCGTGCCAGGGGTCCCACAATGGCCTCTGCCAATTCCCTCAGCACCCTGGGGTGGAGATCGTCAGGACCTGCTGATTTGAACACGTCTAGTCCCACCAGAAGTTCCCTGACTAGGTCCTCACTGACCCTGGGCCTGGCAGCGCCTCCCCTGGGTCCATTGGGGATCCCAGTGCGGGGGATGCCCCGGTCCAAGCTAAAAAAGATGGAGGCAAAGAAATTGTTAAAAAGGTCAGCTTTATCACCTGGTGTGACCACCAGATTTCCTAGCATATCTGGCAGAGGACCTACATTACCCGGTACCTTCTTTTTACCCACTATGTATTTAAAAGAGGACTTCTTGTTTTCCTTGATCCAGGTCACTAGTCCCAGTTTCATCTCCGCCTTGGCCTTCCTGACCCCCACTACATTCCCGAGCAACGGAGGTGTAGTCCTCCCTGGTGATGGCCCCTCCCTTCCATTGGGTGTACGCCTCCTTTTTAGCTTTGAGACATTCCTGGATGCTTTTGGTGAGCCATGGGGGCTTTTGAGCACTCTTGCCCCCTTTGATCTGCGTTGGGATTGTCACCCTTTGGGCTTGGAGGATCGTCTCCTTAAGGAACGACCACTCTTCCTGGACTACTAACTCCCCTCCCCTCCGGGACCTCAGTGCCTAGTCTCCTTACCTCATTGAAGTCTGCCTTCCTGAAGTCCAGGGCTGTTGCCTTGCTGCAGGCCTTTGACACCCTGCGCTGGATGGTGAATGCCAGCAGGTGATGATCGCCATTGCCCAGGTGGTCCAGAACCCGCAGTCCCCTTACCAGGTCATCGCCCGCAGCCAGGACCAGGTCCAACAAGGCATTTCCCCTGGTGGGACTGTACACCTCCTGGGTTAGATGGATGTCCTGTATCTTGGCTAGGAACCTACGTGAGCGGTCAGACCTGGCTGACTGCTCTTCCCAGCAGATGTCCGGATAGTTTAGGTCACCCATGACAACCACGTCCCTTGATTCAACTGCCTCCGCGAGCTGACCTGAGAATTCCTGGTCCAGCTTTTCCCCCTGGTTGGATGGCCTGTAGTAAACTCCTGCCTTTAAGTCCCTTTCCCCCCAGCCCCCTTGTATATGGACCCAGAGCACTTCAGTCTGCCCCTCCTCTGACCCAGTGCTGTTTCTTGAGGACGTGTATTGCTCTTTGACATAGAGCGCCACACCCCAACCTTAGAGGAAATGGAGGGCCATTGTCACAATGGGGAAGACTGGAGCGGAGATTCCCCAGCCTTACCCAGGTCACAGAGGGAGCCCAGGGCACAATGTGGCCCTCAGCACAGCTCTTTAGGGTCCCAAGGCAACAGCCTGGGTACTGGGCCTGCTTTGCTCTTTCACATGCCTGCCAGCATGGCATAAATGACTCCCCAAGCCATGGGACAATGGGGAGATACTGGGCTTGGATTTGAAAATTCAGTGGCAAACTTAGACCCAAAGCTTTGTTTGCTATGTTGTGACAATGGCCCTCCATTACCCTGAGCCTAGGGAGAAAGAATGGTGCAGCAGGAAGGGTACTGGCTTGGAAGGCACATCTTTTCTCTGCCACAGACTCCCTGTGAGGTCTTTATCAAATTACTTCATCTTGCCTTGGGTCTTTTAGTTTCCCACCTGTAAATGGGAATAAGAGAGCTGCCCTTCTTGGATGTGATGTGCAGTTAAAGATGACAAGATGCTCAAATATTCTGGTAACAGGAGCCATTTCTGTACCATAGATTCCTCAAAAGACCAAACCTTAGTTATGGAGATGCTTCTAAACAATCCCTGATCTCTGAATGTTGACTGCTCCAGAGTGCAGCACAGACATTGACTGCCTGAGCTGAAGGAGTAGCTCTTAGCTGGTAGCAGTAGTAGGCTGTTGTCCTCTAATAGTTCTCATTACTGATATGTGCTTTGCTACCTTATGCATTTACTATCACTATGGAGCTGATTCAGATTAGCTGACTGTGATATCCCACTGTGAATAAAGTTTGTGTTTACTCCACTGTCTCTTGTGGTTTGTCTTGTGGCTGTTAAGACTTCATAAGTTTGCATAAAAAAGCAGAGGTCAATAAGGTGATCTGTGGCTGTTTGTTTAAGATGTGTTACAAGCTCTCTGTAAAATCTCTGGTGTTTCCTAGAAGCCTGATGCCTTGTTTTCTCCATTAGTCATCTCATGTAATCCAATACAATCTAATTTCTAAATGGTGTCTGGTTTCAAAGGATCTGATAGGAATGAGGAATGAAAACTTATAAAGCCTAAGCAGAAGAGGAGTATTTTAACACTTGACATCAGAGAACCAGTGGGTGCATCTACATGAGATGCTTAATGCCCACTGGACTGACTCTACTGCCCATTAGTGTGGCTGGCAAAAACTGTGCTAATGCACTAATGGGCAGTAGATCAGTCCAATGGATATTAAACACCACACAAAAAGCGTTCACCTGCGCTAATGTACAGTAGCACTGATTACAGCGCATTACGTTAGTATGTTATTACAGGTACTAAATGTATCATAATTACAGCACATTAATGAACACGTAGGTGTCTTAGATACTGCACATTTAATGTCGTACTTGCTTAAAAAAGTACTAACTAAATGCACAGTACCTAAATATACTATGCAGTACTTCCAGGGCATGATTATTTAGTGATGCTTACTGTGCATTAGCCTAATAACACCGCGCAGTAGGCTATTAGCACGGTTTGTGCTGTGATGCGCTACTGCACAGTGTTATTAGGCTATACGCAGTAAGTGTCTCATGTAGATGTGCCCAGTGCATTCAAGTGAGCATGGGAGTGGGATCCAGGACTTCTGGACTCTAACTCCTGCTCTGTAAGGGGAATGGGGAAACAGGAAAGGAACAAGCACAGAACTCCTGAGCTCTATTCATTTAATTGTTAATATGTTATTTACCATCATGGATAATTGCAGGCCTCTGTTCTGTAGCTGTGCCATAAGATGGGATGAAAGCCAGAGTAAGCCCTCTATCTGTGGGTGTGATGCCCTGCTTAAGTGTTCTGCTCTAACACTTTCCATCTAACCGCAATGCACAGATGCTAAGCTGCAAGTTCCCTGTGCTGCAGGCAGGGAAGCTGTATCATCCATACTGTTCTTGGTGGGCGAAGAGAGGCACAGAAAGTAGGGAATTGATTTGTTAAAGATTCATACTCTTCATCATCATCAAGCCAGAAACAGAACCCAGGCATCCTGGATCCAACCCCAACTTCTTCACTCTAGCCTGGGACACCGCTGCACTCCCAGGTCTTGGAGCAGGACCCAGACACAGCAGGGTAACTACCCCCGGACTGCTGACCCTGTCAACACCTCTCCAATTCCCCTCATAACGGATGCTATTCCCTGCTGACCCAGGACACAAACCTTCTCAGGTCCAGATGTCCTGATTCTCAGACCCCCGGCTCTAATTCACTAGACCCCAGGGTGCTGCCAGAACTGAGAAGGGAACACAGCTGTCTTTTCTCTGTGTTCTTGTGTTACCAGTATTACCTGCCAAAGCAGATGTATGTTCGTACCTGGACCCAGTGTCATGTCGCATGATGACTTTGATGCCCAGTGAGTCACAGTCACCTCACCCCATGCCCTTGAACTACTATCACTATTCCTGCACAAAGAGATTCACCAGCCAAGCAATGCCTTCTGACATATGCCATCCCCGTCTGTATTTACATACCCTTAAGTACCCTTATCAATCTGAGCTGATTGTATTTTAACACCTTGAAAATGCAACAAAAATACATGAGCCTCTTCTGAGAACTAATATGTGGAAACATAGGCCCAGAGTCTTAAGGGATGTTCATCTAAACCATAATTTTAACCTTAATCCAGGGGTGACGAACCCGTGGCATGTGAGCCACAAGTGGCATGGGCAGCCGCTCTGTGTGTGGCACATGGCAGATGGGAAAAGGGCAGAGAGGACAATGGAAGATAGGACAGGGAGCTGAAAGCAGAGCAGCAGATCAGGCAGGGGAAGGGGATATGAGTGGCACTTGGGGAGGTCTGGGGTTTAATTTGTGACAGGCAAAAAGGATGGCCCCCCACTGCTCTAATCCACAGCATTAATTATCCAATCCAAAAAAACCCTACATTTTTGCTAAAGCCCAAGTGACCCCTGGGAACACTTCATTGATTAAAAAAAAATGCTTTTGATCCAAAAATAATGAGAGGCTTGCTTTTTTTTTAAGTCAATTATTTTGTTATTTAAATTACTAGAATATTGCCCATAGAAGAATGATTGGGGG
>NW_005843435.1:68418-88310 GCF_000455745.1 Alligator sinensis
CCCCACTCTACCCCTCTGCCCTGCTTTAGGTCAGACCCTGCTTCCCCACCCACTGCTGTTCTGACCCCCCGCACTTCAGGTCTGACCTCGCCCCCCACCCAGTTTGGGTCCGACCCGGCTCCCCCCCCACTACCCTTCACTGATATCTTCACTACCCATCAACAGAGTCTGAACCTGGACTGTTTCACAGTGCAGCCCAGATGTCTACCACTTGAGCCGAAGGAGTTGCTCCCTTAGCCAGTAGCAATGCTAGGCTGTTATCCTCTAGTGTAGAGGTTCCCAACCACCAGGCCATGGCCTGGTACTGGGCTGTGAAGGGTTGGCTCCCGGGTCACAGCCTGAGCTTTAACAAGCTCCCGGCGGTGGCAGCTCGGCCCTTGCTCACTCACTTGCTCCTCAAACACGCTCCTCAAGTGTGTATGGCCCCCAGCCACATCCCCTTGCCCAGTCCTGAGGTTGCCTGGATCCTGCTTCCACGGTGACTGGGCCTGCTTGGTGGATCAGATCAAGAAGGCTGCTGACCCCTGTTCTAGACAGTACGTGCTTTGCTAGCCTTGCGCATACACCAAAAATTTGGAACTGATTTATATCAGATAACTGTGAAACCCCTCCTGTGAACAAAGCTTGTATTGATACCACAGCCTCTTGCAGTTTATCTTCTGGCTGTTTAGATTTCAGATCTTGTGCAAAAAAAGCCACTGGCTGTTTATTAAAACTGTTATACAAGGCCTCTGTAATAGCTAGAGGATTTTCTAGAAGCCTGATGCTCTGCCCTTTCTGTGTATCTAGTCAAGTATAATCCTATATAATCTACTTTATGTATTTCTCAAAAGGGTCTCATTTTAAAGGACCTGATTGGAATGGGGAAAACAGGAATACAGAGGTATTGCGTTCAAGGGAACAGAGCTGGTCCCAACTTTGAGTGGGTGGGGGAGTTTAGTGTTTGGCGGCGGGGATGGGAGGGAGGAGGGCTGGGAGTGGGAGAGGAGAAGAGCAAGCTCCTGAGTGCTATTCATTACATTCTTAATGTGGTACTAACTTTTATAAAGAGGCTCGTGACTGCACAGTAAGTTTTGCCAGCAATAAGATGGGGAAAATGCCATACAGACCCACCTTCATAGAATCATAGAGAAGTAGGGCTGGAAGAGACCTTCAGAGGTCATCTAGTCCAGCGTTTCTCAACCTGTGGGTCATGACCCAAAAGTGGGTTGCAAGCATATATGAAAGGGTTGGGAACAAACTTTAAAAATGAACAACAAACTTTAAAAGTGGGTTCTCCTTTAAAGTTGAAAAACGTGGGGAAATCACGGCTTTATCCTTGCAGGCCATCAGAGTCTCAGCTTGCAAGGGGCTGCTTGGGGTCCCCCATGCTCCATCCCCCTGTTGCACACCCACCCCTTGCCCCACACATTGGGGGGCCTGGGGCCAGGTGGCAGCAGATTGGGAGTGAGGGGCACTGGGTCGGGACCAGCCATTAATGTTTACAAATGGGTCCTGTTACAAAAAACGCTGAGAACTACTGATTTAGTCAAACCCCCTGCCTGAGGCAGAGTCATCCCTATCCAAACCATCCTATACAAATCCATAATCTAAACTCTTCGTAAAATTACCATCAACCCTGGCATGACACAAGACATAACACTCTAACCTGCCACAGGTAAAGTAGGAGAACCATGGCAGCCAGTGTCCTGCTTCTATAAGAGATTGTTAAATGTCTGCTAAAGAAATCCCAGGTAGAGGGCCACTACAGAGGAAGGCAAAAATCCCCACCATCCATACCAATCTGACCATAGGGCAAAATTTCTTTCTGACACCAGATATGGCAATTGATTTCATCCTGAGAGGAGGGACAAGACCCTTTAGCCAAAGCTTCTGGGTTTAAGTCCCACTAGGAGCATTGGCCCACTCCAGTCAAAACCCCCAGCTTGGGTTGCAGCCTACAGCCAGTCCTTACGAGGAAGGTTTAAACTAGCTTGACTCATGCAGCAGGAAGTGGGGGACAGGGCAACCAGCAAAGCTCAGAAGCATGGGGAAATACCTGTAGTAAAACATAGGCAGAACTACGCCTAAATCATTCCTAACCAGTGGTTGTCTAACCTCTTCTTGAACATCTTCAGTGATGGAGAGCCCACAGCTTCCCTAGGTATCTATTCCATTGCCTTACTTTTCCCAGTGAAGAAGTTTTTTTTCTGGATATCCAGTCTAAACTTCCTTTGCTGCAACCTCAAGCCATTGGTCCATATCCTACACTTTGCTGGGACAGAAACAGCAGCCTTTTCTCCTACACATTTGAGTTACTGGTATTTACCACCTTAATCAGATGGAAACCTGCATTACATCGTGGAAGGTGTGGTCCAGCCAGCCAGCCCCACCACCTGAGTGAATGGGCACTCTGAAGTATCTGAGCTACAATTCCCATAGGCAGATGAAACTTGCTGTTTGAACTGAAGTGAAATGATACATTTTGGTTCTGCTTAACACAGGATAATGTTTCTGAGTAATTTTTTGTTCCAGCAACATCAAAATATTCTACAGAAAAAAGCTACATTCTCTCTCAGTATGAAATTCCCAACTAGATGCACTTCCAACCTCTGTAAAGGAGGGGTAAAATTAACTTTTCAGCCATCTGCTGTCCTCACAAGCACCACCCGATTGATTCAAAGATAATCATGGAACTAGTAAGCACTTTCTATTCAGCTTTGGAAGAAATGATAACTAAGTCCCTTTATGTAGTAAGATTTAAAAAAATAGAAGCCACTTTCTGAGCAGAGCTGAACCATATAATTTGAGCAGTCTCTTGATTTTCAAGCCCAGAACCAGCAGTTGGCTTTGCAGACTGTATTTTTGGGAGGGCTGGAAAGCTAGAAGTAGTTTGTGTAACCATAAGTGGAAGCAGAAAGACAGACCTTCTTAGACATGGAGCTTACTGGAGAAGTAGACTGGGGATTATATAGTATGGAGTTGGCCTGCTGCATCCTGTTGCTACCATGTTCAGGAAAAGGGATTTTGTGGTCCTTGTTTTTTAAATAAACAGGCCTGCACTAAAGCACGTATCTGAAATGTGTCATTAGTTTCCCCTCCCACCATGAATAACCAGGTAAGGCCTTGACTGTGTGGCAGGGGAAATAACAATGACAATTTCTGATTATTTCATCCAAATACATCTGAAGTGAAATAACAATGACTTTTTCTGATTATTTCATCCAAATACATCTGAAGAGGATAAGCCCATTTATTTCCTTGTATGACTATTTTTAAGCCTCCTGGAACTGTTCACACCCAGTTGATTTTACCCTCCCAAAAGACTAAATGTTTTTTTTATAAAATCATCTAGGACGAACACCTTTGTTTCACCTGCTCAGGACAATATTTCTCAGCCACACGCCTTCTGTATTGCAAATAACATGGCATCACTTTGGAGTGCCTCAATGCAATTGAACATGGAGCTATCATGGGCAGCACCAGCTAGGTTTTGGGCCGGGGAGTGGGAAACAGGGCTTGGTGCTGTACTTATCATCATCATTACTTCCTTCCAGCTTTCCGGAGCCCTTCCCTACAGAAAAAAAATGTCATACCGGGTCAGCCCAATGGTGCAACTAGCTCAGTAACCTGTCTCTGGCAGTGGCACGTGGTAGCTGTTTTAGAACGTACACATACAGGACATGTCAAATGCCATCCATCCTGCCACACCCTCCTTGGCTTTAGCCATCATTGCTTTAGGGATGTTGGAGGATACATCCCTCAATGTTCGTTTCAACAGCTATCAATGCACCTATCCTCCATAAATTAGTTGAATCCCTTTTTGAACCCAATTATACTACCTACTTCTATAACCTCCTATGGCAATAAGTTCCTCAAGTTAAAATTGTGCTGTATAAAATAGCGCTTTCTCTTGTTTGTTTTTAAACGCGACTCCTGATAATCTCAGTGGGTGCCCTGCATGGTTAGCTCCAGGAGTGGTGGTGTGGTTCCATGCCCCTTGGGCTAAATCAAGTGTGGTAGTGTGGCCGAGTGGTCTAAAGTGTTGGATTAAGCCTCCAGTCTCTGCGGGGGGTGGGTCTAAATCCTACCACTGCCAGCAAATGATCTTGAAGTGTAGTAAAACATTGAAACAGGTTACTCAGAGAGGGGGTGAAATCTCCATCCTTGGAGATTTTCAAGACCTGGCTAGACAAAGCTTTGGTGGGGATGGTCTAGCTTTGAGCAGGGGGTTGGAATAGATGACCTCCTGAAGTCCTTTCCAGTCCTAACTTTCTATTCTAATATAATAAAAGGCTTTGTCTGTCTGTCCGTAACACTTTTGCCCAACTGTGCATGCCCCAATTGGCTGCACAGGCTAGGCCGCCGGGGACAGGGCCAGATGAGTTAAAATGGGAGCCCCTCCACCGGTGCTGCTGCCTCCTCCACACAGGGAAAAAAAATTCCCTGTGCTCTTGCAGGTGTTGCAGGCACCGCCAACAGTGGGGCCGGAGGTGAAGAGCTCCTGAAGGTGCCACTGGCAGTGTCACCAGTGACCCTGTTCGGGGGGAGGGTGCGGGGGGAGCGGGGCACGTGTCTCCCCATGGCCTCCCTACGTGTTGTCTATGTGTGCATTTACACTGGCTTAAATTTACTGTGCAGTAAGTTACTATGCAGTAAGTGGGAATTGGCTGCCATCTACACATACAGGTGTTAAAGCGCATTAACACTATGTGTGGACTGACTTGGGACTGAAGTTTGTCCCAAAATAGTCAACACACACAGTGTTATTGCGCAGTAAAGTGTCTACATGCATGTTACTGAGCAGTAACTAATTGGGTGTAAATTTGATACCTGCATCATTCAGGTATCAAAATTATGCTTAAGTCAGCATACGTTGCCATGTTTACTATGCAGTACGGGTGTGAATGTGTAAACGCACACCTGTACCCTGCAGTAATTTTGGTTACTGCACAGTAAATGCACGCATGCAGATGTGCCCACTATGTCTGATGCATACAAGGGGTTACATGCCCAGCTGGAGTAATTCAGTCTGGCTCCACGGACAACTGCAGAGCTGTGAATAGGACCCAAGAGAACTTAAGACTCTTAAGTTCCCAACCCCAAGCCTCACAGTCAAACCACTAGATGCTACTGCCCTTCCAAAGCTTGGAAGCCAGCCCAGGCATTCTGACTTCTAGTTCTCTGCTCCTAAAACCTCACTTACTGGATCTGCAGTACAATGAGATCAGAACGGTCCTGCATAGGTCCTGTTAATTCCATTCACCAACTCCATCATGTCTGTGTCTGCAGGAGACATTTGATCAGCAGGACACATTTTCAGAATTAGCCATTCCCCAACAAGCTCAAGGTCTTTAGTGAGTCCATGATCACTGGTTTCATTACATAGATTCATAGATTCATAGATGTTAGGGTCGGAAGGGACCTCAATAGATCATCGAGTCCGACCACCTGCATAAGCAGGAAAGAGGGCTGGATCATTCTTTATTAATCATTTATTTGTGTTGCAGGATAAGGATATGTTGTGACTATTTTTCTACTAGTCTATAGCCCCATCTTAATATCCCTCATATTTATGGACATACACACAATTTTGTAAAAACAAAATCAGTTCACTTGTTATTTCTCACAGTGAAGACATTTATGAAACCTTAGCAAATATCTTGCCTTTCAAACTGAGTATTTTTCTACAAGTGTTCCCAAATAAAATAACTTTTTAATAAAATCACTCTCTCTCACTGCAAGAGAGAAAGATTTGTATGTTTAATGTTCCTTTACTTTTTAAAAATTTGGGATAGGCTGCTCTTTTAACTGAGTGATGATATTGCATATAATCTCCTTTTCAAACAGGTTATTTTTTGGTAAAATTTACTGTTTGGCAGGTTCAGTAGTTGATATCCTATTACATTGTGCAAAGATCCATTTTTTGATTTTCTTTTCCTATTTTTTATTCCTTCAGCATAAAAATAAAATACAAATGTTACCGTCTTTTAGATGGGCACTTCAAACATTAAAAAAATTGGGTAAGGTGTGTTAGAGTGTTAGGTATTTTAGATTTCACTTATCTAAGACTTCAAATGTCTTTTTCATTTATCCGTATGTCAAAGCAAGTGTTTTACAGAGTGTAATGCTTTGAAGCTAGCAGTGACTGCACCCAAACTGCTAGTACCAGAGGGCTAAATTAAAAGGCCTTTAAAAAGAGAGAAAAAGTAAAAACTAAGTTCTACAAACTTTTAGTTTAGGATTTTAAACAAATGGAATATTTTTTAAAAGTCTATAATGAGAAAGCTGTGTGGTAAAAAAAAGTATTCTTCAAAGATCACAAACCTTATTTCAGAGTTTTTCTTCAAGCTTCCAGGAGCTGATTGCCCGGTTCTTACACAGCTCCAGGAGCTTGAAACATTTTTCAGAGCTGGGCTCTAGGACTTACAAAGGTATTTTTTTTAGTCTTACTATCCTTACAGATTTGGGCCTTAATTTTTTAAAAATATACAGCTTTTATTTTCTGAATTGCAGTATCAGACAGCTCAGCTAGTTGGAAAAATTGTCACAGTTTGCAGGCAGAAGTGGCTTCACAGAATGTCACTCCTTTCTGTATATGGAGCATTTCTTCACTGATAGATTGTGTCACAGCTTCTACAAGCTGTGGTCTTCTGTCTTATGATCTGGCAAAGTCTTTGAAAAAATTATCAAGGCTCACATTTGTGAGAGCCCGGCAGGACAAATTATGCTGAGGGGAAACCAGCACGGGTTCGTGGCAGGCAGATCGTGCCTGACCAATCTAGTTTCTTTTTATGACCAGGTGAGCTTTCAAATATTCCCGCCAGTGGCTCTGCAATGATGTCGGCCAGTGCCTTCAGCACCCTCGGATGGAGCTCATCCGGGCCTGCCGACTTAAAGGCATCCAGTTCTTCCAAATGACTCTGCACCATCTCAGGGTCTACGCATGGTAGTCTGGCGCCTTGCTGCTGCCTCTCTACAACCCCAGTGAGAGACTTGTCTTGCCCCTCGCTTAGGAACACTGAGGCAAAGACCTCGTTGAGGAATTCAGCCTCGTCCCCTCTGTCTGTCACCAATTGTTTCTGCCCATTTAGCAGGGGTCCTATTCCTCCCTGGGCCTTTCTTTTACTCCCAATATATCTAAGGTATAAAAAAACCATCACTTAGGTATAAAAAAAAAAAAAACAATTTCAAAAGGTGTTCTTCCAGTCCACACCCTGAAGTCACAAATGATACATCAGAGCCAACTTGCTTAACCCTAGTTTGTCCCATCTTCCCACATGACATTTCTACTGTGGAATGTGATAGGATGGTATTTAAGCTGCCATAATATTTTCTTTACCCGCAGATGGCAGAGGCTTGCCACTTCTGGTTTTCAGAATGGCGTGGAACAATTCACTCTGGGCTGCCTCCAGAGTGATCATTGTGGTGATGGTTGCAAGCCTCCACTTAGAAGGTAAGGTTGGTTTTGGCTATTGTAATACAGGAGTGTCAAATATACAGCCAGTAGGCCTGATCCAGCTGGTAGACCACAGGGTTTCTCACAGACTGGAAGACCAAGCTCTGCAATAAGGATGCAGATGATCCAAAAGAGCAGCTGTGAGAGATATGAGTTTCCTTTATCTCAATGGAAACTGTCTTGAAAGACAAGGGCAACTGTTCAAATGTTAATTAATTACTCAGGGGGAGGGAGGGAGGAAGAGACTCGCAGAGCAGCAGAATCTATTGCATGTGATGGCTCATTTTGGCTTCAGTAAATGGAGTCTTATGGCCCTGAAGGCACTAATGTTTTGGGTTTCTTGCGTCACGAACCCATTTTACACCTGTAAATGGGGAATGATAATCATACCTTTGTCTGTCCATGTTGTTGTAGTTATGTAATTTGACTGCAAGGTTTCTGGGACAGGAGCAGTCTCTCTCTGCATGCCCAGGAAGCGCCCGGCTCTCAGCTGGTCCTGCTCTCAGTTAGGAGTTGTAGCTATTCTCTTCGTAAATATTCCACCAGAGTCTTAAAGCAAGTAAAAAAGGAAGGTGGGAACGGTGATAACTCAGGAAAAGCTTGTTTTTCTACCCACTGACATATGGGAATTTAAGCGATTTGCTAAAAGCTCACACAGTGCATCTGTGGTAGAGCCACGAGCATTTCAGCCCAGGCACTTAGTTGGAAAGCCAGCATTTGGCAAAGCAGAAACTAAGTCTTGGGCAATCCAACAACTCTTTTAACATAGTTACATCTCACAAAGGCAGTGAGAAACAGTTTACTTCAGTGGTGCTCAATCTTTTGACCCTTCCAGCCAGATGAATGGTGTGGGGCTTTTCTGTGGGCCAGATCAGGTCCTGGGGCCCAGCATCATCCCCTCCCATCTCCATTCCCCAATGCTGGGATTGGGTCCCAGGGGCCCAGAGCCACCCCCCGTCCAGTCAGGATTAGACCCTGGGACCCAGCACTGCCTTTGTCTGGCCCTGCATGTTGGGATTGGGTGCAGAGCCCAGGGCTCCTCATGGGTCCAGACTATTGGCAGTAGCAGAACAATGCCACTGCTGCCTGTGGGGAGCCCCATAGGCTGGATGACTTGGTGGTAAGGGCTGTATCTGGCCTGTTGGATGGGGGTTGAACACCCCTGGTTTGATCAGTTCAGCATCATTCACTGTTTGAGACACACCTAAACAATGAGACCAGTACATACCCAGCCTGAGCTGAACCCTCCGGAGGGAGGTAGTCATGGCCAGGAGACCCACAGTCACATCACTGTCATCTTCCTGCAGGTCCCCTATCTCCTGCCACACAGCTTGTATCTGCAACAACCACAAACACAGCAACTTTGTCTACGTCTCAGGCTACAGAGACTGTTACTGCTGCCTCTGCTTCCAAGGAGACCACAATTAAAACTACAGCTACCACATTGGACAGTGGCACTACTGAGGCCAATACCACTGCTCCCATGGGTGACACAACAGAAGCCAGTACCACAGCTACCATGAGTACCACCACTGAGGCTAATGCAACCAGTTATATGGGTGCCACAACTGAAGCCAGGTCTACCACTGTCATTGGTATCACAACTGAAGCCGGTACCACCACTTCCGCGGGTGCCACCAAGACCAGTACTCTTGAGGGAACCACGAGTGAAGCCAGCACTGCTGCTCTCACTAGTGTCACAACCCAAACAAGTACAATATCTTCTGTGGGTGCCACGAAAGAATCTGGTATCACTGTTTCAATGGATGCCACAACCAAAGCCAGGACCATCACTGCAGAGAGTGCTACCACAGACGATGTGACCACCATATCTACAGGGACCACAAATGAAGCTAGTGCCAGAACCCATACAGATACCCCAGCCGATGCCAGTACCACCACTTCTATTGGTGCCACAACCACAGCCAGTACCACATATACCACCACCAGCCCTGTGAGCAATGCAAGTGAAAGCAGTACCACCATGACCGGGTCAGTGTCTAACACTCAGGACACTACTGCAGACTTTACAACTAGTACAATATCATCTGCCACCACAGCTACAACTTCCAACAGCACTGGTAAGATCTTAGGCATGTCATTAAGGTGGAATAAAACAATCCTACATCACTGGCCTCTCCTTGTTCTTCAGCCAAAAGCTAGAGATTTGGCTGTTCAACAAAAGGCTGCTGCCAGTTCAGAATTAGCTGTAACAGGGTTTAACCTCTAGCTTTTGCTGAGAAGCAAGGGGAGCATAGTGAGCCTGAAAATTGTGCTTTGCCCTTCCCCTATGCAGCCCAGAGCCCAGCACAGCCCCTAGCAGCCAGTATATTGTCCCCATGCCTCCCTTCCAGCATGAAGATCAGCTTCTTCCCTTAAGACATACGCCCCAATTTTGAACGGCTACTTGTTGGGGAAAGGGTATGCAAGAAAATGAGGTCTATGGTTAGCCAGCAGAGTATCTTTAAAGAGAAATCCTGGAGCACCCTACAAGACAGATTTCAGATGATACATTAGTGCAGTATTTGCCATGTTAAATGGAGGGAGCGAATGAGAGATTTTTTTACTTTGTTGGCAATTCTGGAGGAAAAATGCTATTGTTTAATCGAAAACAAACATTCTTGATTTTTTTTTGCTGAATCAGGACATCATAAAATCACAGAATCCTGGAAAAGAATCCTGCAGAAGGATCTGGATAGGTTGCAGAAGGATCTGGATAGGTTACAGGGGTGGGCAGACAGGAACAGGATGCGTTTCAATACGGACAAGTGCAGGGTGCTGCACTTGGGTAGTAGGAACCAGCAGCACACTTATACGATGGGGAGCTCCCTACTTGAGAGCACGGAGGCGGAAAGGGATCTTGGTGTCATTATTGACTCCAAGATGAACATGGGCCGACAATGCGAGGTCATGGTTGGCAGGGCTAACCGGACCTTGTCGTGCATCCACAGGTGCATCTCGAGTAGAGCCAGGGAGGTGATCCTCCCCCTCTATGCGACGCTGGTCAGGCCGCAGCTGGAGTATTGTGTCCAGTTCTGTGCGCCCCATTTCAGGAGGGATGTGGACAACATGGAGAGGGTCCAGAGGAGGGCCACCCGCATGATCCGGGGACAACAGGGCAGACCCTACAGTGAGAGACTGCGGGACTTGAACCTATTCAGCCTCCACAAGAGAAGGCTGAGGGGGGACCTGGTGACCGTCTATAAACTCACTAGGGGGAACCAGAAGGGTTTGGGGGAGACACTGTTTCCCCTAGCCCCCGCTGGCATAACAAGGAGTAATGGGCACAAGTTGATGGAGAGGAGGTACAGATTGGACATCCGGAAAAACTACTTCACAGTTAGGGCGGCTAGGAGCTGGAACCAACTTCCAAGGGAGGTGGTGCTGGCCCCTACCCTGGGGATCTTTAAGAAGAGGCTGGATACTTACCTGGCTGGACTCATTTGAGTCCCATTTTTGTTTTTAGGGTGAGTTTTTTTTGGGTTGTTCTCCCGCCCTGGCGGGGGGTCGGGCTAGAAGATCTATTAGGTCCCTTCCGACCCTGAAACTATGAAACTATGAAACTATGGAAAAGTAGGACTGGGAAGGAACTCAGGAGGTCATCTAGTCTAACTCCATGTTTCAGGCATGAACATCCCTATCTAAAGCCTATAAGTGCTTTTTCTAGCTACCCCATTCTTAAAACTGCATGAACAACCCTCTTGCAAAACTACCAACCACAATACCCCAAAACATCAAAAAAGCTCCTTAACTCGCCACAGGTAAAGCAGAGGGACACATATACTGTCAATGCCTTGTCACTGCAAGGACAGGGAGTAATTTGTTTAAATATGCTTGAGAGATCCAAGGAAGAGGACCATACTGCCTGCAGCAGAGGAAGGCAAAAGCCCCCACAGTCTGTGCCAGTCTTACACTGGGGTAAAAATCCCTTCCTGATCTGGTATGTGGTGATCAGTCTAATCCCTGATGCCTGTAGTCACAGAAAGAGAAAAAAAATCCTTCCCAGGTTTATGTGACAGACTATAATGCCCAGAAGCATACAGAAAAAAAAAATCATTTTTTAATATTCCTAAACATTTCCCCCCACCCCGAAAATTCAAAACAGGAAGTCATTCTCCATAGAAAATTGATATTTTTCATTGAAAAATAATTCAAACAATATTTGTAAGGCGTGGAAAAGTTTTTAGATTTATTTTCTTTTGGTCAACATTAATGATTCAGCAGCAATAGCTTGAATTTCCAGAGCATTTGTGTGTCACTGAAAGTATATTTTTCACCTGAAAATGACTTGTGTAAAAATGTTCCCCAAGATGTATTCCTGAGCACCAAGGAGTTTTTAAGAGGTGGTCCCACCTACCCATCTCTATTGTTGGCAGATTTAGGATTTTGCACTTTCTGCAGCATGATGCACTACTAACAGTTGTGCTTAAGGAGCAATGTCTTCTCCTGACAGCAATGGTACTGTTCTTTGATGTATAATTCACCACTGTCTTCATTGTCTTTTACTCTTGATTTTTCCTAGCTATGCCCACCCACCCACCGGCTAAGCAGCTACCATATTGGGCCATCATCCTCATCAGTTTAGCAGCTGTGGTTTTCTTTCTAGGTGCTGTGTGTGGTCTGTCTGCGGTACGTACTTGAGTCAGGGTGCTGCGATGAGGCCATGTTGTCAGAGCCCTGAGGCAGATACTTGTGGTCTTGGGGTACCACTGAAGTGGTAAATAAAGAATGAACATGCCCAAATGTCTGAGAGCTAAAGATTATATATTCTAATAATGCAACTTGAACTGGTGTGAATCCAGAGTAACACCCACTGCTCTCAGTGGAGACTGGATGTCTAACCAAAGCTTTGGTCCTGAGAGACTCCAATGAAGGCTAATAGAATTAGGACAGATCCTGTTCTGAATTACTTTTGTTTAAATCCAGAGTGACACAAGTGCAGTAAGTGGATCCAGGGCAGGACTCTGAGCACAGTGTAAATCTGAGAGGGCCTCACTTGTGTCCACAGAGTAGACGCTGGCCCTGACTCTGTTCAATGTAGTGGGGTCGTTCTGTATTTACACCGGCATCACTGAGATCAGAAACCAGCCCTAGCTCCTCTGATGTCTTCACCCTGTTACCAGCGAAGTACCATGTCTCCCTTTCTTGTTTCAGATTGTACAGCACAGGCTGACAAGGCTTTGATCAACTTGAGAAGTCCCCATCCAGGCCACAGGATTTCTCCCTTTGACAATCCTGCCTTGAGGAGGGGCAGGACTAGATGACTTCTTGAGGTCCCTTCCAGCTCTATTTTCCTATGATCCTATGAACTCCTTATGTTGTGGTCAGATGCAGGATAATTGACTTGTGGGTGGAGTCAGGACCAGAGTACCAGCTGTCCATAAATTTGCAAATGGTCTGTAACCCCCCCCCCCCCCAACCTGCCTGCCCATAAATTCTGTATAAATAATTTTGCCTTGGTAAATAAATAAGAAGTCCTGAGCTTGTGTCAAGATTTGTCACCTGTATTCAAGCACTAAAGATGGATAGAGCGGAGTAGTGCCACCTGGTGTCTCAGCTGGAACTCTGCTTGCACAGTGAACCGTCTGTCAAGGCTTTCTAGCTCATTACAGCCTCTGTAGTTTCTTACAGCTGGGATGTCAGACTGGGAGGTGGCAGTTGAGGGACCATGGTGGGATGGGGGCAGTGGGACCCATGGGGGTAAAGCTAAGGGGCAGGCCAGGGGGGCAGCATCGCGTGGGATGCAGTTTGGTATGTCAGGGTGTGGGAGACCCCTGTGGTGGGGGCAGAAAGATTGACATTTTGCAGTCACAGGGCTGCCAACCCAATATTTTTTTTTACCGACAGTAAAAAATGTGTCAGTAAAAAGTCTGCAGATTGTCAGTAAAAGAAATGTCTTGGGTTGACAACCCTCGTCAGGATTGATAAGCTAAATAAGAACATTGGGTTAATGGGTTAATGGGACCAATGGGTTAATTAAAGGGCAAAGGAAAAAGGCAGTGGAGATGAAAAGACTGTCAGATAGCCCTCAAAAAGAGAAACCTCCTCCGATTTTTCCCTAAAACACATACTGTACCAGACATAGGGATTTTCAGAGATGACTCTGGAAGGTAGACAAACCTACACTGTTATGTGCCTCAATCAGTCACATATCAAGAATTAGTGATTAGGGACTGGAATACATTAGTGATGTGGATCAAAACCTGACCGCTTAGTCTTTATCAATTAAGAATTGTAATTTAGCAGCATGATGGGACAGATTCCGTTCCACCTATTGGGCATCTAAGTGGATTTCGATACCTAAGTGTTATTCTACACCCTCCTGCTTGAGTTTCCGAGAAACAGTTAACGCAGAAATTTTTGTAGCAAGTCGTCATCTGACCCTTAAACCTGAGTCACCAAAAATCAGCAGCAGGGAAGTGGACCTACCCACCCACTCAAATAGGATCACACTTAGGTGCTTAAGTCTACTTGTGCACCTATTCAGTAGAACAGTAATTGGCCCTGTGTGACTCCCCAGAGGCTAGGATTAGAAATGAATTTCTAAAATAAACAGGTAATTTGTGTCTCAATTCTTTAGTTATTAGACATTAATAAGGAGATATTACTGATTAAAATGAATGGGTATTTTGTATCTAACTCCCTTAGTCACCTATGCAGATGGTTGTGACATCACCTTTGAAAAATCTCAACATTTCTTTGTTTAAACATGGAGATATTTACATACTTATGAATTTCTGGAATCCCAGGTGATTACATTGATTGTTAAAAACTCAGGAAGACAAGGACTGACTGGTTTTGTATTTCCTTGTACACAACATGCCCCAGAATACAATACGCACCTTTATTTTCAAAGAAATTTTTTCCCTCTAGAGTTATGGCTGCATAGAGCAGGGACAAAGTCTAATCTGTAGCTGATTCACCCTCCCTTTCCTGCTTAACTGAATCTGTTGTGAAGATTGGTCTCTATGGGTGGATCAGTGATTGTGGAAAGAGCTAAGGAGAATCTAAGACTGTGACATGGGAGAAGAGATCTCAGGAACAGCTACGCAGGGGATATACCATGATGATGGTTTTGGCCTCAGGTAGTTTTATGTACCTGGCAGGGGAGATTCCCTTCTTCCTGGCCTTGAATGAGTTGGTGTAGTTGATGGTGGAGACCTGTCCACTGCACTGCAGGTGGGCACCCCTATGAGAGTCTACTATGGCTCCTCAGTGGGAGGATCTCGGCTACATAACTTATGGCGATGGGGGATTGCTCTCTGGTTCTCCCTCTAGCTTGCTTCTATGGCCTTTTGACTAGGGGCAAGCAAGACTAAGGGGCATCTGAACTCCAAGACCTCCAGGACTGGGGCTTGCACACAGGATGCCTGCCGTGCATTTGGGAGTATCTGAAGCCCCAGGCAGGTAGGATACTTGCCAGTGGTAGCACCACACAGACCAGAATGATTGAGCTCTGCTCAGTCAATAGAATTTGCAACTCATTTGGCTTATTTGGCTTGAGACACAATTGTTTTCAAAACTACCTTAAGAAAGGTTAGCTTGATTAATGGAACATTAATCCCATTAAAAAGGAGAGATGATGATTAAAAGCTTTTGCATGAAGGACAATGAACCATTGCTTCTTTCAGCTGCCTGAATAGTAATGCAACCACCTGCTATACTGTGGAGCAGGAATCAAAGCAAGCCAAACAATCAAAAACAAGCCAATCAATCAAAAACAATCAAAAGAAGTCACATTAATGGAACAACTGTGTATAAACCTCTTTGAGTTAAAGGGAAAGGATTTACAAATGGAAATGGACTGTACTGGAGACCTCCCTGCACAAACTACTGTTAGAACTGCTGTGGTCTAGGCAAAACATTTTCAAGGGAAAAACACGCAGGGTTAAACTGGAAAAAGCGTGTGTGGCAGGGAAGGGGTGCTGGACTCACTCAAAGGACATGAATGACTTTGTATTGCCTGGCATAGTGGCGCCATAAATTGGGTTGGAGCCTTGAGATGAAATGCATATGAATAAAGATGATGATGATAACGATAAATCATTTTGGAGGAAAGAATACATAGTTAATAATCAAGATAGCAGGTTTCAGATGTGACACTGAGGTAACCACTTTGTATTGTCATGGTATGAAAGGTCTGAGCACACAGCTGTGTAAGAAAGGAAATTTAGGACCAGATTCTTCAGTGGTGTGAATCTAATCTCTAGCCATTAATTTCAAACCCATATAGCCTAATGCTCTAGCTCTAATCCCTCTGACTTCCTAGGGGTATAAAGCAAGCAGAGCAAAGCAGTATTGAAAGATAAATCAGAATCATCTATTCAGTACCAGTGTTAACAAATGCAGGGAGTGCTACTTTGTCATGGTTTTGTGCATTTACACTAAGCAGGTCTTTAGCGGGTTCAGGGCAAAGGGGGCAAGGGGAGAAATCCCTGTTTCTTTCATAGCCTCACCTATCTCGCTGTCATGGGAGATAAATTTTACATTGACATGTGGGAATTTTGGGGCAGGGTACCAGAACTCCCCAGTTTTATCATCTGTTAGTTCACCACATGATACTCCTGAGTAACACTGGGCATGTCTATACGTGTGCTTTAATGCACATTAGCCTATTTTAATGCTCATTAAAGCATAACTAAAAAAGCCATGAAATTTTGGCTAATATGCCAAATATGTCAACAGCAAATAGGCAGAGCCCTTTTCTCCCCAGTACCACCTGGGGTGATGAGGAACAATGGTCATAAGCTGATGGAGAATAGGTTTAGGTTAGAGATCAGAAGGCAATATTTTACAGTTAGGGTGGCCAAAATCTGGAACCAACTTCCCAGGGAAGTGGTCCTCGCCCCTACCTTGGGCAAATTCAAGAGTAGGTTGGATGATCACTTGTCTGGGGTCTTGTGAACCCAGCATTCGTTCCTGCCTGTGGCAGGGGGTCAGGCTAGATGATCTGTTCAGGTCCCTCCTGACCCTAGCTACTATGAAACTATGAAACTATGCCCCAAATCTTGGAACCTCTCTCATTAAAGTGCCCCCCCCCCCCCCTTCTCCCAAACAGGGAGGAAATGGTTGAGAATATGAAGATGGAGGGTAAATTGGGTGACAGTGACTACAAAAGGATAGAGTTCAAGACCCTAAGAGAAGGAAGGAAGGAAGGAAGGAGAGCAGCAGAATAAGGACAATGACTTCAGAAAAGCAAATTTTAACAAACTCAGGGACCTGGTCAGCAAGATCATTTGGGAGGTAAGTTTGAGAAGAAAAGAAGTCCAGAAGAGCTGGCTGTACTTCAGTGACGCTCTCTTAAGAGTGCAGGAACAAGCTGTGGCGGAAAGCCACCTTTGTTTCTCTTCCAAAAACTCTGCTCTGTGACAATGTTGATTAGGGTGGGCCCAGCAGAGAGACACATCCTTACCCTATCTCTTTGGGTAACCTGAGCTGGATACATTCCTGAGGGAGAGGGGAAACCTGCTCCCTCTGCCTCTATGACTAGTATCACATACCTGGGTGAGGGGCTTCCTACCTCGTGGGCTAGTCTGCCTGGCAACTAGTGATGTATTTCAAATTGGTTGGCTGACAGCCAACAGGTGCTGGCCTCCATTGGACCAGGTAAATGAGGTCACAAGGGCTATATAAGTTAAGGACTGCCCGGGAGGAGGGGGCAGCAGCCATGAGGGATACTCAGGAACAAAGAAGAGCTGGACCATCTGAAACTTGCTCTCTCTCTCAAAACTCATGATCAAGGAACCACCTGCCTCCAGAGGGATTCTCCACCTGCCTCTGGATGATACTTGTGAGTAAGCTAACTGAGATCCAACTAGATCTATAGCTTGCAGTAACTCAGATGCGAGATCAAAGGCTACCCCAGCCACAGGAGTTTGCTCTATGGGATTTCTCTGATATTGCTCTGACCTGTACCCTATTCTAACCCTACCCTCTGTAACTAATAAAGTTCTCCTTTGTGACTGGTGTAGGAGACTTATTGAGGGGTGGGTTTAATTATGCCCAGGAGGCCCCTTGGGTCTGTGGACTAAGGGAGACTATCCTTTTTGGCGCTGACTTGTGGAAGTGCCCCAAGTTCTTGTATTGGGTCGAGTACCCATAGGACTATTAGGCTTCTGTTTCCCCAAGAACACAGGACCCAGACAGTCCCTTCTCCGGTTGGTGGCAGCACATGTTACCCCTGGACTCTGCGGTGGGGCTCGAAAGGGGGTCTGCCATGGCTTAGGCACCCCTGGAGGGACATGTGGAGTCCAGAACGTGGACGGGCATAGTGAGGTGGGAGGCTCAACACAGGAGCTCCCCCTACTGGCCCGCCACACAAGCTATCCCAATGAAGTGGAAGAATAGGAAGGGCAACAGGAGACCATCATAGCTAGACAACAATCTTTTCAAGTAGTTGAAATTCAAAAAGTAATCCTAAATAAGTGGAAACTTGCTCATAGTACTAGGGACAAATGTAAGAGTATTGCACAGGCATGCAGGGAGAGTTAGAAAGGCCAAAGCACAATGTGAGATGCAGCTGGCAAAGGACATAAAAGGTAATAAAAAACAATTCTATAGGCATGTCAAAAATAAGAGGAAGACCAGAGATTTCCCAGGTGCCTTATGGAATACAGAAAGCAATCTAGTCACAGAAGATGTGGAGAAGGCTGCATTTAATGCATATTTTGCTATAATTTTCATAAATAGGCGCAGCTACCCAATGATGCATGTAGGTGACAGCAGAGATAGGGAAGGAGAAAAACAGCCTAGAGTAATGACAGAATAAATAAGAGATTACTTAGAGAAACTAGATGCTTTCAAGATGGCAGGGCTGGATGAGATGCACCCAAGGGTACTGAAGGAATTGGCTAAGGTAATTTCAAAGCCATTGGCTATCCTCTTTGAGAACTCGTGGAGGTTGAGTGAGGTCCCAGATGACTGGAAAAAAAGCAAATATAATGTCCATATTTAAGAAGGGGAAGGAGGAGGATCCAGCAAACTACAGACCAGTTAGCCTTACCTCAATATCCAGAAAGATCATGGAGCAGGTCCTCAAGGAATCCATTGTGAAGCACCTAGAGGAGAATGAGGTGATCAGGAACAGCCAGCATGGATTCACCAAAAGCAATTCATGCCTGAAAAACCCTGATTTCCTTCTACCATAAAGTGATAGGCTCTGTGGATTAGGGGAAGAGCAGTGGACATGCTACACCTTGACTTTAGCAAAGCTTTTGACAAAGCAGCGGTTTTAGCTAGTGGACAGATGCTCCAGGGACCAGGAGAGGTCAGCTGACTTGGCTAGACACTATTGAGAGTCCTCCAAGACTCAGTGTCAGTGTCCTACTTGACATCAAAAGAACATCAAGGCAGGCAGGAAAGACAGAAAGGGGGTCATACGGAGGAACTGGAGTGGGTATAGGATTAGGATGGCCCATAGGGGACATCATGACTGTCCTCTGGTTGCAGGATGAAAAGCGGGGTGCTGGGAGAGGTTTTTTGCTGCAGATATGACCAGAAGTGACAGGAAGTAGAAGGAGTTGATGTTTCTTGAAGTCTGCATTGAGCTGGCCTCAGAGCTGCAGAGTCAGGCTGCCAACACAAGCATTCCTAATGATCATGAAGGTGTAAGCAGCGATAGCAAAGTTAGGAGCTGGCAGCTCCTAAGTACTGACAACGCCTAGCAAACCTGCTTGGCATGGGAAAATCCCTCCTGCTGCTGTGAAGTGTGAGGGGCCATAAAGAAGGTTTTCAGCTCATTTCCTGAAACTTTTGAGCCCCAAAGCAGCTATCCTACAGATGGGGATCCTACATAAATTGATTAAACCCATATTCCAATTCTTTGTTCCCATGACCTCACTCTCTATGCCCTCCCTCCCAGGGCCCACAGCACATAGGAAGAGCTATTTTTGGGGGTGCTTCAGAGGATCCTGAAACACAATGAAAGATTCATACACATCAGTGCTGTAGGGGCCAGAAAGGTACATGATGCCACAGGTCCATTTGGGTTCCCCTGATGAGGGATCATTTGCCTTCACCACTACCGGCATGTAGAACAACAGCATCACCTCCCCCAGGTGTTGACACTTGGCAGCCCTGCCTATATCCACTGCTTCCACAGTGCAGAAATCCAGACATGGGCTTGCTTGGTCAGAAGAGAAACTCTTCAATTACCATCTATGCAGCTGCAGGACAATGGTGGAACATGACTTTAGATGGAGTCCCCTCACCTCCTCATGATTTTGCTGGCCCGATATATTTTGCACAATGTCTAAGAGTTGAGATGAGCGCTTGGGGGATGGTTGGAGTGGCAGAGTCCAAGAGACTTGTTCAGCTGTTTAAGCAGCCAGTCACTTCTGTCTGGCAACAACAAGCAAAGACACCTCATCCAGGAGATTTTGGCATCCTACACTGAGCAAGGCATGGGGCTGTGGGGGCAAGTAGTCAGGGTGCAAATAAGGTCACAGCTGTCATT
>NW_005843435.1:88341-101924 GCF_000455745.1 Alligator sinensis
GCATGCCAAGTTGGCCAGTGAAGGCAGAGAGGCCTTCTGAGTCTTCAGCTGATGGGGTTGACATATGTTAAATGTCTGTCTTCCTCCAGGGCCACTGTTATTTTTGCTTGTTGGGTTTGTGCCACAAGGCTTACATGTGCTCAATACAGTCAACAAAGCGTTTTAATGAATAAAATAGAGGTCTTTGTTTGACAAGCACTTAGGCAGCATAAGTGGATCCATTGGGCAACACAGTGCAATGTCATAATGACGTGCAAACAAACATTGGTACAGGGGAATGGGGCGGGGAGTAAATGAAGCATTCAGAACAACAGGCGACGAGAGGCCCCGAGTTCAGAGAATGAGGATGTCACTCAGAGCCTCAAAAGATAAACCCTGTTCCCTCCAGGACTGGAGTAGTCAGGCCTCAAGCCAACATGGGAAGGATCAAGGGGGCTTGGCCACCAGCGTGAGAGGGCATGGGGGTATCCTGGACACATGAGCACTCTACTATCATTTTGCGAGGGTGACCCAGCCTTAGAGGACGTGATGTTGGGACTCTGGTCAAGAAAACACCTCTTTGTCCCAGTTAAGAGCCTGCTGGGTACATGTTCATAGAAAACGGGGCTGGAAGGGACTTTGGGAGGTCACTTAGTCTAACACCCACCTCCAAAGCTGGTTTAGGTGCAGCTGACCCTTTCTTGACAGATTTATGTCCAATCTGCTCTAAAAATCCATTGAAGGAGATTCCCTGTGTGCGCCACTGCTGTTCGTCAGGTCTGTGTCACAGAGGTTCTGGAGGAACAGACTGGGACAGACACCTACTTCGGAACTGAGGACAAGCTGCTTAGCTAGAGTACTAGGGACAGAGGCATGGAAGGGCCTTCCCGTGCCACTGAGTCCAGATCGCTGGTTTGGTCTGCAGGTTCAGAGGAAGGCAGAGGGAAAAGGAAGGAAAACAATAAAGCACTCAGGAAGCGGAAAACAATTCCTCCCTGGCCCCCGAACTACCAGAAAACACCGACGCATGGGATCGCCAGGAATCTGAAAGAAAGTTACCTCCATACCCACCATGGGGACTGGAGTGTTGCTAATTCTTGAAGCTACTTGCATCTGAAATTCACTTCTATTTCCCAAGTGGATGTGATGACAGTCCACCAAGTTACCAATGCTAACCTGCAAGCAAGATGACTGCCCCTTGGCTATAGCTGCTACTCAGCATTGGAGAAGAGGGTGCTGCATTTGTGCTGGTACATGCCAGTCCGCATTGTCAATCCACCCCACCTGTAATCCACCTCTGCATTGAACTCTAACCCCACCCCCCTAATCTAACACATGTAGGGCCTATGGCAAAAGCCACTGAGGTTCTTATTAACCCTAACCATACCCTAACCCATGACAGTGGGTTTTGCATCAGGCTTCTTCTCAGAGTGATGATGACCATCAGCCAGGGTTACAGAATACAGCCTCCAGACCTGGCTCCATACCCCTGATAAACAGACACCAGGGCTGCCTCAGAACTGGGTCCCCCAAGGAGCAGTGATAGGATTAGGTTTGCAAATAACAGACAACTTCATGAAGCCAATGGAGTCAGGGCTGAATTCTGATCTCACTGACCCCAGTGTCAATACAGAGCAACCTCACTACACTTTACTGGGTGTATGGGAGTGGAAAGCCCAGACCTGTTTCCAAATTTGGATTCTGATCTGATTAGAAGGAGCTCAGGATAGGGGAGAAGTTGCTGCAAGGCCATAGGCAGCTGAGCAAGGGGGACCTGATGCCCTGTGGGGCTGTGGGAGATGCAGGGTTTGGGTTCAGGTGAGAGATGGAACTGAATGATGGTTTTTGCTACCCCAGGTTATAAAGCACCTACCCCAATCAGCACTTGCTGCCATCAGGGCTCTGCATGCTGGGTTTATCCTCTCTCCACCCATGCAAACATTCATCGATCCATACATACGCACACAGCACACCCAGCCATCTATGCAATTCAACACACATCCTGCCCCCTCCACCCACCTTCCTTCAGGCTTTTCTACCCATTGCATGTTAAAGATCAATATCTATTTTAAGTCTCTCATTTAAATCCAGGTGTTTCCTGCCTCTCCCCTACCTCAGCTGGGCCCAGAGCTAGCAATTGAGGGCATGGGTAGGGATTACCTGCATTCCAGATATGACTAGTGTTGCTTTGGCACAGGCTACAGCCACGTGCCATTCAAACATTAAAGCCAGGCCTTTGTAATGATCTCCCTGGCAACATCCCTGCAGGCATCTGCATCTTCTCTTTTTCTGCCTCTCCCTTCCTTTACACTCTCCTTTATTATGTTTGGTCCTGTTGCCACAGAGATACTACACTTTATCTGGCTTGGACTGACACTACCCTCCCCCGGCTCCCAGCTATAACTCTGGAGCTCAGCCTGATAGCTTAACACTTTGCCTGTGGATGTCAGTGAGGATTTTCAAAAGTAAGAGGGCTAGGAGCTCAGAATCCACGCATTGAATTCTCTTTGGGTTTAAAATTTCCTAGAATAAAACAAAAGGAATCAAAACTCATGGCAGAAGTGATATCTTTCATTAGACCAACTAGATATTTGAAAAAAAAAAAGTCTTAATTTGCAGGTAGAAATCTATTTGCCCGAAAGCTTGCAAATAAAGAGGGTTTGTTTTTTTTTTGCAAATATCCAGTTGGTCTAATAAAAGATATCACCTCTGCCACAAGTTTTGATTCCTTTTGCCTCTACACAAATATAGCTACAGTCTAGATACCTAGAATAAAACACTAAGGAAAAGGCAGAGACTAACACAGAAAAAAGGAAAAACTTATTTAGCTACTTATACTGGACCAAACCTATAATTGATCCAATAAAAGACATCGCAAAAAATCCCCTTGCCTCTTTCATATTTCCTGGACTGTCACCATAGGTGACGTGTAAGGGGGGCACAGGGGGTACATGCCCTGCCCCCCCGAGAGTGCTGGTGGTCCCCTGAGCGAGCACTCCAGCTAGTAGGGGGGCACAGAGAGCAGTAGTGCCACCCTGAAATTGGCTCCACTGGTGGCATGGCAAGCAGTCGCTGGGGGACACCCCCCACCTTCCAGTCGCTGGCTGGCCGCCATCACGTACTTAATTACCTGTTTGGGGTTTTTTTTGGGGGGGGGGGTGTAAAAATGCTTTATTGGTCATAATTAGGGTCTGTCCATTTAAAATTGGATATTTTACAATTCTACCCTACAATTTAATTCGCCTTCCATTTCTGTATCTGTGTTACGTGATTGAATTTGAGGGGAAAAAACCCGGAGGAATTTGATTTTTATTTATTTTGTCAGGCTGGATGATGGAAACAGACTGGCCATTTGTGGGCAGAGCATTAAATGGTATAAACCAGGCATGCCTCGAGGCCAGATCCAGCCCCTGGATGTGTCATCCAGCCTGCAGGCCTCCTCAAGGATCTGGAAATTTGGTGGAGAAAGAAATTTGATAACATTAATGTCCAGTTCCCTCCTGCCAAGTTTCTGGACCCAGATAATATGGCCCTGCCTGCCAAATCACACTAATGTGTGGCAGGGAATCCAGGTGTGCAGGGAAGGGCCAGTGTGCACTTGGATCCAAGTACGTGGGATCAGCCCAGCAGGACCAGGCCAGCATGCAGCCAGATCTAGGCACCCATGGTTGGGCTAGCATGCTAGATTACACCCAGGGACCAACACCATGTGCTGATCCCACCTGAGATCCAGCCCATGGACCGACCCCATGCCACTCTGTGTAAATCAATTAGTAGTGGGCATCAGTGGTGTAAGCTGTGTATTTAAATCTGGAACACGGGATTTTCACCCAGTAAGGATCTGGCCCAGTTTGTCTGATCCACTGTTGTTATCCACTTTTTAATTACTTTATCTGGCGTAGTGTGCTGACTGGAAAGCTGGCATCTGCTTTGCCAGTCCCAGTTATAATACCTAGTCAAATTCAGATTTTATTCTACTCAGTTCTGGTCTTTGGGCAATCTGGGACATGGGGCTTCCAAGGTCCTTGGGTGCCTACAGGCAGAGTGCTAATGGGATAAGGATAATCTATTAGTGTCTTCTGGTACCAGAATGTTATATCTGAAAATATGGTCCTTTATAATTTCTAGTTAGTTTTACAGGGATGAGCAAATTGTTGGGAAATTTATTCCCAGACCATCATAAATTCTAAATCAAACTGAACCTTGATCACATTTGTCCCTAACCAAACTTCCTACTAGCCATGTTTTGTACATGCAATAACTTTCCCAGAAAAAAAAGTTATCCGAACAGTGTATAAAGCTACACCATTACATTCATTTAATACCTACTCAATTGTGACTTTGAAATAGCATTACGTGAGCACTGATGCTTTCACAAGATTTAGTGTTCCCTAACCTAGCTGTTCACTAATTTATTTGACTGATCAAGCTATCATCTGTCTACGAGTGACCTAACACAGCTATTATTTTATGATCTACTCTATCTACACATCCATCTACCTAATTCATCTCTACCTTCAGCTTTCCTCCAACCATCAAGCATATGTCTACCTATTTGGCCTTTGATTCCTCCAGCCTGGCATTATTTACCACCCCTTTATTTCACAACAATGTCTTTTCATGATCACCAAAGTACCTATCCATCCACCTCAATTCCCCCAGCCACACAGCAACACACCTGCTCAGTCACTGCTCATTCATTCCACTGAGCTTTTTGTTAGCTTCCTGCTGCTGATCTCAAAGAAGAAACCTCTGTGTCCCTTTGTTGGAGGTAGGAGGGAAAGCCTCAGTTTCCCATCACCATCATAGCTACTTACGTTCTTCTTTTTTCAGTGAGTCCCCTAGCAAAGCAGCTCAGGAATTATTATTGAGTCTATTCACTGGACTAGCCCTAAGCCTTGTGTACACTTTTAATGCGTAAAGAAACGTCATCATGACATTAAATGAGAAGGGACACACCCTGATGCCAAAAAAAGTCTTATTTAAGCACAGTTACTTACTACTTGTCAGCTCTCAGGAGTAACGCCCACAAGGACCTGGTGAGGCACTTCTCACACTTCAAAAGCTTTTAAAAAGCAGTTGTTTGCCATAGAGCCATTCCTCGCACTTTTGACTGTCACTATAATGGATTGGGCAGGGAAGGCACCTGGAGTCTCCCTGTGGATCGGGCTGGTGTATATGCTATTTTCTCTTCTATGGGCAGGTAAGGGCAGATTTAATTCCTTCATAGGGTCAATGAGCCAGCTGGTGATGAACTGGAAGCAATGACTGCTGAAGGTCTGGCTGCACTGATACCAGTGGAGCTGTGTCCAATTTGCTTCCACTGTTTGTGTCTGGCCCAGCACCGAGACTAGATTTACATAGGCTCTTTGATCTGAGCATCACAAAATGGGAAGTTTTCATTGCTCCCCTTTTACAGAATGGGGAAAGTGAGGCATGGGCTTTTGATGAGACTCGTCTAAAGTTGCATCATTAGGTGGCAGTGACAGAGCTGGGATGAGAAGCCAGGGGTCCTGGCTCACTACCCTTGCTCTAACAACTAAGTATTAGCCGCCAAGTACTAAGATGGTGTTATTGAGACATAGGTAGAAGACTGATCTAAAACTCTAGAGAAGTATGTCTAGTTCCAAGCTCTGCCACAGACTCCCAAGTCATTTTACCCCCATGCATCTGCGCTGTACTTGGAGAAGACAACCCACCTTTGATTTGTCTCGTCTACTAACACTTGGGGGCAATATCTGTGCATGTCCTGGGCTCTGATTCAGCTGAGGTATTGCTCTGAAGCAAATGCTAACCACAGATAGCTCCTTTCCTGGACATGGGAACAGAATTCACCAGCCCTGCCTCCTCCTTTTACTCATGCAAAGGTAGGCTCTGGATGCACAGACCCCAGAGTTGGACCTGCAGCTTGGATCTGGGGTTTTGTTCAACAATCCATTAAGCTGATGGACATTAAAGTGACCAAGATCCATGGAAACAGCCAACTACTCCAAGAGCTATTAAAGAAGAGGGACATGAATGGTTTGAGCATAAACTCTAGGATGGGGAGTCAGGGCTCCTATTCTCAGCTCTGTGAGAGCAGAGTAGCCTTCTTGTTTAGAACAAGATGAGGCTAGCAGCCAGGACTCCTGGGTACAGTCCCTGGGTCTGAGAAAAGAGTGTGGTTTACTTATTACAGCCTGGAGTCAAGACCCTTGGGCATGTCCCCACAACTGGGAATGTGAGTTTCCCAGGGACATGCAGCAGCGACACATATTTGTGGGGCTGCTACTTGTCCCCGGGCACACCCCTGCATGCGTGCTCTGACATGCAGCAAATTGTCCTAGGCAGGGTTAGGGGAGGCTGAGGCCAGCACCAGTGCTGGCTCCAGCAGCCTTACCTGGGATCCTGGGGACCTCCCCCGGGGATGGATCGGTGACGATCAGGCTATGTGGAACCTGGCCAGCAGCCGGAGCATGGCTCTGGCTGGCAAGGCTCCAGTTTCAAGTAGCACATGCTGCTGCCATGTGTGCCCACCACTTTTATTTTTTAAACATGTTTTTTTTAGATACCGGGATCTAATTTTGCCTCCATGTTGCAAATATGCAGCGCTGCAAATGGATTAACATGCGCCATGTGCATTTTGTGGCACGTCACAAGGCTCTGAGGTGCCGCATAGTTCCCACTTGTGGGGGTGTGGCCTTTGTGTCCTATTCCCAGACCTGGGGGCGGGGGGGGGGGGGGAGTGGGGGGGGGGGGGGGGGGGGGGCAATGGTGTCTACTGGTTAGAGCAGGGCCGTCTGACCCAGGGCTCCTGCATTCTATGTCCAACTTCGGGATTGAATGTCCCCCAGTGGGGTCTGTCATGGACTGGGGGATCTAGATGAGAAGATTCAACGCCTATGAAGTCAGGCAAATGATTTCCCTTTCTTTGTTTCCCCCCTGTTAGAAAATGGGGCTGAATTCAACTTTCCCGTGAAAGTTTATTTGACAGTTGCTTACTGGGAAGGAGAGGATTGAGTTCTTCCTGTGAGGTAACTGGCTCAGGCCACTGATAGAGACAGGACATGGGGCTTGCCCTACAAAAATATGCTCTGTTCATGGGGAGGTGACATTTAGGATCTCTAGACACAGAGCGGGCTCTGTTGTGCCAGGTACTGTGCCAGGCAATGCTTGATGACTCAAGGACCACTTATTTCAATGGCCTTGGGTTGGGACCTTGCAGTATGGTGCAACTTTTTTATTTTTAGTCAAAAGGATGTTGGAGAGCAAATAAAGGCCGACAGGGAATGTTCTGATAGTCTGGGACACGGGGTGTGGAGCAGGGGCGGGGGCATGGCATTGTCAGTGAACAAGCTCTATGGGAGATGAGTTGAGGGAGTTGGAAGCTATTATTGTTATGACATTTTCAGAACTGGAGAGCTTGGGGTATGGCCTACTGGTCTCCAATTTCTGCAGCTTGTGCTTCACACCTGCCCCTAATCATGAAGGAATGGTAAGGTTCATACATGTTACATAGCCTTTCCCCTGGGGAATCCAACGCTGGGAGAGAGGCTCACAGGTGTGAGCAATGGCACTTTCTCTGGTAAGGGGAGTGCTGGCTTTGAAGCGGCACCAGGGTTGAGGGGATTAGGAAGGAGAGAGGGAATATCTGCCTCTGAGGCCACTCTTCCTGGGGTGATGCAGGCTGCTGTCAGTGTTGGAAGCAGGGTAGCAAGGAGCAGATGGACCCTTTCTCCTCACACTGACTTGCGGTGCTTGTGTGGGATAAGGCTGCCCACTGCAGCCCGACTGCTGGCTCCTGGCTGTCTGCTGGGTCTTTTAATAGAATCTCTATAGTTAGATTGGTTCTCCTTTCCAACCAGACCACCGACACAATGAGTCTCACCTATTCAACCCCTCCTGGGCTATTAGCCCTGCACCTGAGACTGGCAACTGGACAGAGTAGGTGGCTTGGGAGTGGCCCAAAGTTACTTTAGCAATTGCCATGAGCTCCACTGTTAGATTCTCCCTAGAGAGAGCCTGAACATGGCCTTGAGGTATATACTCAAGTCCTCTCCACATCCCCAGAGATGCTCCCAAGCCACCCATTTTGTGCCTAATGACTGATGTGTGGTACACCCAGTGGGAACTGCCTTCTACGATCAGGTCACAAAATCATTGGACGCAGGTGTTGCGGTGGATGTAGTCTTTCTGGACCTCAGGAAAGCTTTTGACACTGTCTCCCACCCCATTCTCATTAAAAAGCTAGGTGACTGCGGCATTGATGCCTACAATCAGATGGATTGCAAATTGGCTGAGGGGCCGCACCCAGAGAGTGGTGGTGGATGGGTCATATTCGACCTGGAGGGATGTGGGCAGTGGAGCCCCCAGGGCTCGGTCCTTGTGCCTGTTCTGGTTAATTTCTTTATCAGCGACTTGGACGAGGGGGTGAAAAAAATCACCCTGTTCAAATTTGGTGACAACACCAAGATTTGGGGTGAGGTGGGCATGCTAGAAGGGAGGGACAGGATACAACTGGACCTGGACAGGTTACAGGGGTGGACAAATGAGAATAGGATGGGATTCAATACTGACAAGTGCAGGGTGCTGCACTTGGGCAGGAAAAACCAGCAGCATACCTATAGGCTGGGGATCTCCCTTCTTGAAAACACAGTGGCAGAAAAAGATCTTGGAGTCATTATCGATTCCAAAATGAACATGGGCCACCATGTGAGGATGCAGTCAGCAAGGCTAACCGCACCTTGTCATGTATCCACAGATGCATCACGAGCAGGGCCAAGGAGGTGATCCTCCCCTTCTGTGCGACACTGGTCAGGCCACAGTTGGAGTATCTCTCATTCTGCGAGGTTCACCCTAGACCATTCTGTGGAAAATCACAGACTCAAGAAGATGGATATTGTCTAGTGGACTAGAGTAGGGGGACTGAGAGGCAGGACAGCTAGAGTCTACTCTCAGCTGTAGGTGAGAAGTGCTGTATCATGGATTAGAGCATGTGATCCTTTGTTCTGCAGCAAATCTGGAGAGGGGAACGATAGCTAGGAACTGTAGCGGCTGGAATAGTGGCTAAGGCTGTGGACCACAGGGGCTGAGAAAGGATTAAGAGCTACAGTTGCTATACAGAAGCAAGGTATGATGCAAAAATAGCTCGGTGTAAAAGGGGAAATGCAATCAAGTACAAATAAGGTAAATTCAGCCACTGGGGGACAGCCACAAGGAGCCCAGAGGAGCATGGCAGACACTTGAGAGGTGACAGTGCTAGTCACAAAGGTGTGTTTGCAACTGTGTACAAGAGAAATGGAAATAACCTGAATCTCATTCACTGCTGGTGCATGTTGAGCCAGCATGGAGCTGTCTCTCCTGGGACTAGTCCTCTTGCCAGCATTTGTGACCGTACTTGCAGTATGGGTGTGGCTGCTTGAAATACTGTTCAAAACAGTTGGGCACTTTTAAGGTAACTGCAGAAAGCCAGGTGGCCTTGACCCTCAATAAAGTCACCTGATGGCTTTTGGCTGAATAACAGCTATGGACTCCTTGAGTCCCAGTGGCTGGAGATCTGCAGTCTGTATGTAGTCCTGCCACAGATCTTCTGGGGGGCCCTTGGACAAGTCACGTGAGGTGGAAATCACAAAGGTAGCTGCGGCAGATGTGGGATAGGGAGTAGCATCACTCTGACTTGAAAGGTGCTGAGTGCTGGGTGCAGAATTCACAATCCCTTAGTGAGGTGTCTAAGTTCCCTAGGCTTTAAAAAGGGGAGACTTACATTTGTAGTGAACCCCTGCCATGCCCTATCTCCTGCAGGCACACATCAGACTCAGAAATGCAACAGTGAAATCACTCAAGGGACAGCCCCAAATAGGACAATAGCAGTGGCAAGGCCACGATATAGATATGCCCTTGGGTGCCTAGGACTGGGATTCACAGCAGCCAGCAGTGAAGGGGTGTTGAAGCCAGACAAAGATACACCTAAGCCAGAGGAAGTCAGTCTGTGAGATATGGTTATGCGCTCACTGCTTTCTACAGGGTCATTTTACTGAGGAGTAAAATCCAGGGTAAATTACACCAGTGAGTTGTGTGTTTGCACCTTGAGTCATCTCTTGTGCACAACTGGCTGGATCATCCCCTTGTTTCTTTCAGGACATGGGGTAGAATAGCTGGAGGCATGTTCTCCATCATAGCCTGATGGTCCAGGCACTTACTCAGGATATGGGAGAGCAGAATTCAATTTCCACCTTGGCCAGAGGGAATGCAAACCTACCAGTTCCCACTTCCCAGGAGAAGGCCCTGACTGCAAGACTGAGCTGAGGTGAACACAACTTCCCTGTTGAGATAGGAATGTACAGAGTGAGACTAATGCTGTAGTCTCATTTCAGAGCCTTCCCTTGAGACAGATGGGGGGAAAGAGGGGTCATTCTGGCTCCTGCCTTCAAATACTGTTCAAAGCATTTAAAAAGCAGAGGTTTGTCCCAGAGCCATTGACAGATGAGAGTGGATTGGATTCCTTCATGGTATCAATAGTCCAGATCCTCAGCTGGTGCCATCAGGGAGTGAGGACTGATGCCATCCACCAAGGAGATGGCATTACTCATTCTCAAGGAGCTACAGCCAGACAGTCTCTCCAATGGAGCTGTATCCATCTTATCCCAGATGGGCATCTGGTCCAGCAATGAGATTTTTGGGCTTACGTGTGGCCTTTGATACAAGTAGCTGAGCCCTCTAGGAATTACTCTAATGCACATGTTGACCCCAGGCAGCCCTTTCCTTGCACTTGGGAGCAGAACACACCAGCCCTGCCTCCTAGTTTTAGCCAACATATGAGCAACAGGTTAGGCAGATGCTCCCCACTGCGAGGAGGTTCCTTACTCTACTAGGGGAAGGGATCAATGCAAAGAAAAGAGTCGTGGCTAGATCCTAGAGAACTGGGTGAGCTGCAGTGTTTATGATCTAGCTCACCGTAGCTTATTGGGCCTTCTGCCCCTAGGACAAACCAGCACTAATTTGATCCTGCACTGGGGGGCACCTGGAGACCTGGCAGTCTTAAAGGGGAAAAGAAGAGCAATTAGGGCCCTTTTCTCTTTAAGGAGGTGCTAGTTCTAGTTTGGCCTCGTGCAGAAAGCAGAGACCACTCTGCTCCAAATCTGTCACAAGGCAGGTTGTAGAGCATATTACTAACAGCATTGTAGGCAGACAGGGGGGAAAGAATGGAGGAGACTTTTCCCTTCCCTTCAGATTTTCTTGCTTGTAAACTGGATGTCAGTAGGGTGTGGCTTTCTGCAACCTTTCCCATCATCACAGAGCATAGTCCAACAATGCTTTCTGATGACTGCCAATACCACCTACCCTATAGCCCATTTAACACTGCGGGGATAGGGCCTCCATCCTCCAAAACCCAAGGGTCAAGGCCAACTGGGTTTCTGCACTTACTTTTTTAAAGTTCTTAGTGTTCCATGCAGCCCCCAAACTCCAAAGCTGGTCTCTGCAGAGACTGGAGTCAGGAAAGCAGTGTCCTGAGACCGAAGCACAAGAGTTCAATGCCTGTGCTCAAGGATGAGAAACTGCAATTCATTTGAAGAGCATTATGTCTGCAGTACATCTGCAAGGTAGGCATGTGTTACACAGATGCCATGTATTCTCTTGTAATTGTTAATATGTTTCATTAGAGATGGCAGGAACCACCCTTCATTCAACATCACCAGCCCATACTGGAACCAATGGCCACACTCTAGTGGATACCATGACTACTGAATCCACTCCTATGACTCTAAAGTCTACTGCCACTACGAGAAGGACAACCTCAACCACAACCTCTGCTGTCACAATTGTTGGGACTGCCCTGAGCGTGATATCTGCTATAACCACTATGACCCCTGTTACTATCACTGCTACATCCACCCTACCCAGCAGTGGGACTGACACAACTGTGGCTTCTGCTGCTGCAACCACACCTAAATCCATCCTCACTTCCACCAACAAGACACCTACATCCACTGTGATATCCACTGCCACCACTGAGAAACCTATACCAGCCACAACTGCTATTGTCACCACCAAGACATCTACATCCACCAATGCCTCTACTGTCAATGAGACAACTCTATCCACCTTGATCTTGACAGCCACTGCCAAGACCTTTGCATCTAGTGCAACCTCCATTGCCACAAATGAGATGCTGACAACTATTACGACCTCTGTTGGAACCACCAAAACAGCTGTATCAAGTGTGACCTCTACAGACAACCCCATGACGCTGGTATCTACCACAACCGCCAAGACACCTAACTCCACTGCAACCTCCACTGCTGCCACTGAGATACCTACATCCAAGGGGATGTCCACTCTCACCAGTGAAACACCAACACCAACACCAACCACAACATCTGTCAAGACCAAGACATCTACATCTACTGAGGCCTCCACTGTCACCACTGAGACATCCATACCCACTACAACCTCCACTGTCACTAACCAAATGTCTATCCCCACCACCACACTGACTGTCACAACTGAAACACCTACATCCAAGCCAATTTCTACTGTTACAACTGAGACAACTACACCCATTAAAACCTCCACTGTAACCACTGACACATCGACATCCACTGCAACTTCTGCTGTCACTGATGATACTCTTAAAACCTCTGTGGCCACAACTGCAAACACCACACAGCCTACATCTATTAAGACTTCCACTGCCACCAGTGAGCCATCTACATCTCCCATGATCTCTAGGGCCACTACTGAGAAACCTATGTCTACTGAGTTCTCCACTGATACCACTGAGACACTTATATCCACTGCAACCTCTAGTGTCAGTACCAAGATGCTGACATCCACTGAGGCCTCCAGGGTTACCACTGAGAGAGCTATACCCACCACAACATCCACTGCCACTTCCGAGACTTTTATATCTAGCACAAATTCCACAGCCTCCACTGAGACACCTACATCCATCAAGGTCTCCACTGCCATTTCTGAGATACCTAGATCCACTGCAACCACCATTATCACCACTGGGACCCCTACAACCACTATGACCACCACTCCCACCTCCAAGACACATACTTCAGCTATGACATCTGCAATGACTGCCATCAGTGAAACAACCACCCCCAGTGAAACCTCCACTATCACCACCAAGATTCCTACACCTACTGCAACCATTGCTGTCACACCTGAGATACCTACATCTATCAAACCCTCCACTACCATCATCATGCTGTCTACATCCACATCAACCACCACTGTTGCTCTGGAGTCTTTCACATCCACTGCAGTTTCTTCTCTAAGCAGCAAGACACCTACACCTACCACAACCTCTGAGTTACCAACATCCACCATGACCTCTGCTTCCACCACCACACTGCCTACATCCATCAAGACCTCCACTCATGCCACTGAAACATCTACATCCACCACGATCTACAATGTCACTACAGTGAAACCTACATCCACAGACGTGTCCACTGTCTCCACCAAGACGCCTACACCCATCACAAACTCCACTGTCTCCACCCAGACACCTACACCTACTATGACCTCCACTGCCACCACTGTGCCAGCTACATCCATTGACACCTCCACTTTCACTACCAAGACATCCACATCAACCACCGCTGTTGCGCCCG